>NW_024609782.1:155000-182500 GCF_018296145.1 Oncorhynchus tshawytscha
CACAGAGCAGACTGTCTCTATAGTAAACACAGAGCAGACTGTCTCTATAGTATACACAGAGGGACAGCAGACTGTCTCTATAGTAAACACAGAGGGACAGCAGACTGTCTCTATAGTAAACACAGAGCAGACTGTCTCTATAGTATACAGATAGGGACAGCAGACTGTCTCTATAGTAAACACAGAGCAGACTGTCTCTATAGTAAACACAGAGCAGACTGTCTCTATAGTATACACAGAGGGACAGCAGACTGTCTCTATAGTAAACACAGAGGGACAGCAGACTGTCTCTATAGTAAACACAGAGCAGACTGTCTCTATAGTATACACAGAGGGACAGCAGACTGTCTCTATAGTAAACACAGAGCAGACTGTCTCTATAGTATACACAGAGGGACAGCAGACTGTCTCTATAGTATACACAGAGGGACAGCAGACTGTCTCTATAGTAAACACAGAGCAGACTGTCTCTATAGTATACACAGAGGGACAGCAGACTGTCTCTATAGTAAACACAGAGCAGACTGTCTCTATAGTATACACAGAGGGACAGCAGACTGTCTCTATAGTAAACAGAGGGACAGCAGACTGTCTCTATAGTAAACACAGAGACTGGACAGCAGACTGTCTCTATAGTATACACAGAGCAGACTGTCTCTATAGTAAACACAGAGCAGACTGTCTCTATAGTATACACAGAGGGACAGCAGACTGTCTCTATAGTAAACACAGAGCAGACTGTCTCTATAGTAAACACAGAGCAGACTGTCTCTATAGTAAACACAGAGCAGACTGTCTCTATAGTATACACAGAGGGACAGCAGACTGTCTCTATAGTAAACACAGAGGGACAGCAGACTGTCTCTATAGTAAACACAGAGCAGACTGTCTCTATAGTACAGAGCAGACAGAGCAGACTGTCTCTATAGTAAACACAGAGCAGACTGTCTCTATAGTATACACAGAGGGACAGCAGACTGTCTCTATAGTAAACACAGAGCAGACTGTCTCTATAGTAAACACAGAGCAGACTGTCTCTATAGTAAACACAGACAGCAGACTGTCTCTATAGTAAACACAGAGGGACAGCAGACTGTCTCTATAGTAAACACAGAGCAGACTGTCTCTATAGTATACACAGAGGGACAGCAGACTGTCTCTATAGTAAACACAGAGGGACAGCAGACTGTCTCTATAGTAAACACAGAGCAGACTGTCTCTATAGTAAACACAGAGCAGACTGTCTCTATAGTAAACACAGAGCAGACTGTCTCTATAGTATACACAGAGGGACAGCAGACTGTCTCTATAGTAAACACAGAGGGACAGCAGACTGTCTCTATAGTAAACACAGAGGGACAGCAGACTGTCTCTATAGTAAACACAGGGACAGCAGACTGTCTCTATAGTAAACACAGAGCAGACTGTCTCTATAGTAAACACAGAGGGACAGCAGACTGTCTCTATAGTAAACACAGAGGGACAGCAGACTGTCTCTATAGTAAACACAGAGCAGACTGTCTCTATAGTAAACACAGAGCAGACTGTCTATATAGTAAACACAGAGCAGACTGTCTCTATAGTAAACACAGAGGGACAGACTGTCAGACAGACTGTCTCTATAGTAAACACAGAGGGACAGCAGACTGTCTCTATAGTAAACACAGAGCAGACTGTCTCTATAGTAAACACAGAGCAGACTGTCTCTATAGTATACACAGAGCAGACTGTCTCTATAGTAAACAACAGAGAGCAGACTGTCTCTATAGTAAACACAGAGGGACAGCAGACTGTCTCTATAGTAAACACAGAGCAGACTGTAAACACAGAGAGCAGACTGTCTCTATAGTAAACACAGAGCAGACTGTCTCTATAGTAAACACAGAGCAGACTGTCTCTATAGTAACACAGAGGGACAGCAGACTGTCTCTATAGTAAACACAGAGGAAAGCAGACTGTCTCTATAGTAAACACAGAGCAGACTGTCTCTATAGTAAACACACAGCAGACTGTCTCTATAGTAAACAGAGAGCAGACTGTCTCTATAGTAAACACAGAGCAGACTGTCTCTATAGTAAACACAGAGCAGACTGTCTCTATAGTAAACACAGAGCAGACTGTCTCTATAGTAAACACAGCAGACTGTCTCTATAGTATACACAGAGGGACAGCAGACTGTCTCTATAGTAAACACAGGGAGCAGACTGTCTCTATAGTAAACACAGAGCAGACTGTCTCTATAGTATACACAGGGACAGCAGACTGTCTCTATAGTAAACACAGAGCAGACTGTCTCTATAGTAAACACAGAGCAGACTGTCTCTATAGTAAACAGAGGGACAGCAGACTGTCTCTATAGTAAACACAGAGGGACAGCAGACTGGTAAACACAGAGCAGACTGTCTCTATAGTAAACACAGAGGGACAGCAGACTGTCTCTATAGTAAACACAGAGCAGACTGTCTCTATAGTATACACAGAGGGATAGCAGTGTCTCTATAGTATACACAGAGGGACAGCAGACTGTCTCTATAGTAAACACAGAGCAGACAGAGGGACAGCAGACTGTCTCTATAGTATACAGAGAGCAGACTGTCTCTATAGTAAACACAGAGCAGACTGTCTCTATAGTAAACACAGAGCAGACTGTCTCTATAGTATACACAGAGCAGACTGTCTCTATAGTAAACACAGAGCAGACTGTCTCTATAGTATACACAGAGGGACAGCAGACTGTCTCTATAGTAAACACAGAGCAGACTGTCTCTATAGTATACACAGAGGGACAGCAGACTGTCTCTATAGTAAACACAGAGCAGACTGTCTCTATAGTAAACACAGAGCAGACTGTCTCTATAGTATACACAGAGACTGGACAGCAGACTGTCTCTATAGTAAACACAGAGGGACAGCAGACTGTCTCTATAGTAAACACAGAGCAGACTGTCTCTATAGTAAACACAGAGCAGACTGTCTCTACAGTATACACAGAGGGACAGCAGACTGTCTCTATAGTAAACACAGAGGGACAGCAGACTGTCTCTATTGTAAACACAGAGCAGACTGTCTCTATAGTATACACAGAGGGACAGCAGACTGTCTCTATAGTATACACAGAGGGACAGCAGACTGTCTCTATAGTAAACACAGAGCAGACTGTCTCTATAGTATACACAGAGGGACAGCAGACTGTCTCTATAGTAAACACAGAGCAGACTGTCTCTATAGTATACACAGAGGGACAGCAGACTGTCTCTATAGTATACACAGAGGGACAGCAGACTGTCTCTATGGTATACACAGAGGGACAGCAGACTGTCTCTATAGTAAACACAGAGCAGACTGTCTCTATAGTATACACAGAGGGACAGCAGACTGTCTCTATAGTAAACACAGAGCAGACTGTCTCTATAGTAAACACAGAGCAGACTGTCTCTATAGTAAACACAGAGCAGACTGTCTCTATAGTATACAGATAGGGACAGCAGTTTGTCTCTATAGTAAACACAGAGTAGACTGCCTCTATAGTAAACACAGAGCAGACTGTCTCTACAGTATACACAGAGGGACAGCAGACTGTCTCTATAGTAAACACAGAGGGACAGCAGACTGTCTCTATAGTAAACACAGAGCAGACTGTCTCTATAGTATACACAGAGGGACAGCAGACTGTCTCTATAGTATACACAGAGCAGACTGTCTCTACAGTAAACACAGAGGGACAGCAGACTGTCTCTACAGTAAACACAGAGGGACAGCAGACTGTCTCTACAGTATACACAGAGGGACAGCAGACTGTCTCTACAGTATACACAGAGGGACAGCAGACTGTCTCTACAGTATACACAGAGGGACAGCAGACTGTCTCTATAGTATACACAGAGGGACAGCAGACTGTCTCTACAGTATACACAGAGGGACAGCAGACTGTCTCTACAGTATACACAGAGGGACAGCAGACTGTCTCTATAGTATACACAGAGGGACAGCAGACTGTCTCTACAGTGTATGTAGCTTGAGTACTCTCTGTAGTCTCTGCCTGCCTTCATCATACTGTGCTCTCCTTCCCTCTTCGGTTGCTAAGACACCGTGAAATTGAACTCCTCAACAGGAAGTCATAGCAGAGATGTTTCTCTACATCTTCTACTGTAAACCTCCCTGGCTTTAGCCACGTCACTGAACGACTGAATGGTACGTGTGTCTGTAGGAATTGGCAGATCCTCTCCTCCTCCTCCATTTGTCTTTTCGGGGAGCCGCGGTAACACGATTAAACAAACACATGGCCAACGAGTGTCCTAAAATATCTGCAGATGGGCACGTTTACACGAAGACGGTTGAAAACGAACGCTGAGATGTATCTTTTCAAAAACAGCGTGTTCATCATCCACGATTACATTTGGCAGGATTCCATTCTGTTTACTAAGAAACAGACACCACATTTCCCAAAATAATTCTTGTTTTGCTTCATTCACTAGGGATGTGAAACTGGTAGCTGCCATTTTATGTGCCAATATTTATGCAAAATGTCCGCGCTTCATTTTGTTGGCATTTCGTGGCAGGTGTAAATAACTAACGATCTGATGTGTTTGTATAGAAAGTAAACAAAAGTATGTTGTTGTTGTTGTTCTTGTTGTTGTTGTTGTTGTTGTTGTGTGTCCCCGTCCCCCAGGAGCATCTGTTTCACATGTAAATCTACCAGTGGTTTGGGACGTGACTGGTGAGTGTTTGGAAATGTGGAAACACAGTTGGGCCTGCAGATTAGTAGGGCCCGTGTCCTAAGTGGCACCCTATTCCCTACGTAGTGCACTACTTTTGATGAGATTTCTATGCACTGAATAGGGAATAGGGTGTTATTTGAGCTTCGCACCAGTTTCCCAATTAAACACCTGCAGGATTTTGAAGTGAGGAGAAATTCAACAATCGAGCCAAGGATTTACTCAGCGTTCATATTTATATATTATAAATATTTATATATTTATCCATCAGGTTTTTCAGAAAACATGAATAACATGAAAACGACTGTCTTCATCGTTGCTTAGGTGATGGTTAACACCTGGTTATATATGGTTATATATTGCCACCAGAAAAACACGTGTGTGTCTGACACGTGTGTGTCTACAGCTCGGCATTCAACACCATAGTACCCTCCAAGCTCGAGACCCTGGGTCTCGACCCCGCCCTGTGCAACTGGGTACTGGACTTCCTGACGGGCCGCCCCCAGGTGGTGAGGGTAGGCAACAACATCTCCTCCCCGCTGATCCTCAACACTGGGGCCCCACAAGGGTGCGTTCTGAGCCCTCTCCTGTACTCCCTGTTCACCCACGACTGCGTGGCCATGCACGCCTCCAACTCAATCATCAAGTTTGCGGACGACACAACAGTGGTAGGCTTGATTACCAACAACGACGAGACGGCCTACAGGGAGGAGGTGAGGGCCCTCGGAGTGTGGTTTCAGGAAAATAACCTCACACTCAACGTCAACAAAACTAAGCAGATGATTGTGGACTTCAGGAAACAGCAGAGGGAACACCCCCCCATCCACATCGATGGAACAGTAGTGGAGAGGTTAGCAAGTTTTAAGTTCCTCGGCATACACATCACAGACAAACTGAATTGGTCCACTCACACAGACAGCATCGTGAGGAAGGCGCAGCAGCGCCTCTTCAACCTCAGGAGGCTGAAGAAATTCGGCTTGTCACCAAAAGCACTCACAAACTTCTACAGATGCACAATCGAGAGCATCCTGGCGGGCTGTATCACCGCCTGGTATGGCAACTGCACCGCCCTCAACCGTAAGGCTCTCCAGAGGGTAGTGAGGTCTGCACAACGCATCACCGGGTGCAAACTACCTGCCCTCCAGGACACCTACACCACCCGATGCTACAGGAAGGCCATAAAGATCATCAAGGACATCAACCACCCGAGCCACTGCCTGTTCACCCCGCTGTCATCCAGAAGGCGAGGTCAGTACAGGTGCATCAAAGCTGGGACCGAGAGACTGAAAAACAGCTTCTATCTCAAGGCCATCAGACTGTTAAACAGCCACCACTAACATTGAGTGGCTACTGCCAACACACTGTCAATGACACTGACTCTACTCCAGCCACTTTAATAATGGGAATTGATGGGAAATGATGTAAATATATCACTAGCCACTTTAAACAATGCTACCTTATATAATGTTACTTACCCTACATTGTTCATCTCATATGCATACGTTGATACTGTACTCTATATCATCGACTGCATCCTTATGTAATACATGTATCACTAGCCACTTTAACTATGCCACTTGGTTTACATACTTATCTCATATGTATATACTGTACTCGATATCATCTACTGTATCTTGCCTATGCTGCTCTGTACCATCACTCATTCATATATCCTTATGTACATATTCTTTATCCCCTTACACTGTGTATAAGACAGTAGTTTTTTTGGAATTGTTAGTTAGATTACTTGCTCGTTATTACTGCATTGTCGGAACTAGAAGCACAAGCATTTCGCTACACTCGCATTAACATCTGCTAACCATGTGTATGTGACAAATAAAATTTGATTTGATTTGATTTTATTTGATTTGACTATTTGTGTGTGTGTGTGTGTGTGTGTGTGTGTGTTCATTCATGACTTAGTAAGGATGGATGGTTACATTAGCAAGGCCTCTGTTTGGTCTAATTGACATTCAGTCTCACCATTAGCGTAGAGCAGGACAATATCACAACTCCCGTGTGGTTAAGGTTACATTGGATCCCTCTCCTGTGCTTTCCGCTCTTCTCCTCCTCTCTTCCTTCTCTCTCTTTTCCTCTCCTCCCCTCCCCCTTCTCTACCTCTCCTCTCCTCCCCCTTATCTCCTTCTCCTCCCCCTCTCTTCTCTCTCTTTTCCTCTCCTCCCCTCCCCTTCTCTACCTCTCCCCCTCCCCCTTCTCTCCTTCTCCTCCCCCTCTCTTCTCTCTCTTTTCTCTCTCCCCCCTCTTCTCTCTCTCTCTCCTCTCTCCTCTCTCTCTCTCTCTCTCTTCTCTCTTCTCTCTTCTCTCTCTCTCCTCTCTCTTTTCCTCTCCTCTCCTCTCCTCTCCTCTCCTCTCCTCTCCTCTCCTCTCCTCTCCTCTCCTCTCCTCTCCTCTCCTCTCCTCTCCTCTCCTCTCCTCTCCTCTCCTCTCCTCTCCTCTCCTTTTCCTTACCTCTTTCCTTCCCCTCTCCTTTCCTCTCTCTTTCTTACTTCTCTCCTTTCCTTCTCCTCCTAGGCCCTCGTCTCCTCCCTACTCCCCCGCCACCGAAAAGTTATCCTCCCTCAATAGAAGCATGAGAAGACAAAAGTTCAGACAAGAAAGGACACACCAATTCTTCTATATTTCATTACCGGGAGATATATCCCATTCACACATCAATTGAAAGAGTCACCTTCAATATTTCAGAAAGGCGTGTGGTGCTGAATTATATCGTAAAGACAATTGAACAATTCTCAGTGAAAACTAAAAGGATGTCAAATGAAGCAGCAGCCGCTGTGATAAACTTCCTGGGTCTCTGGTGGTTTCGTTTTGGCGGTAAATAATTAGATGAGAACACTTATCTTAATATCAACCTGATTTAAAGGGGCAATATGGGATTGGTACGTCCCATCTGTAGATGGATGTGGCTGTAGATGGGATTGGTACGTCCCATCTGTAGGGGTGATCGCTTTGTTGTTGTTTGAATCCCAGATTTATCCTTTAATGTGAAGGAAGGAACACAGCTTAGCAGGGATGGAGAGATAGTGTCTGTTGAAGGAGGGAACGCAGGAATGGAGAGATAGTGTCTGTTGAAGGAAGGAACACAACCTAGCAGGGATGGAGAGATAGTGTCTGTTGAAGGAAGGAACACAACCTAGCAGGGATGGAGAGATAGTGTCTGTTGAAGGAAGGAATGCCACCCAGCAGGGATGGAGAGATAGTGTCTGTTGAAGGAGGGAATGCAGGGATGGAGAGATAGTGTCTGTTGAAGGAGGGAATGCAGGGATGGAGAGATAGTGTCTGTTGAAGGAGGGAACGCAGGGATGGAGAGATAGTGTCTGTTGAAGGAGGGAACGCTGCCCAGCAGGGATGGAGAGATAGTGTCTGTTGAAGGAGGGAACGCAGGGATGGAGAGATAGTGTCTGTTGAAGGAGGGAACGCTGTCTAGCAGGGATGGAGAGATAGTGTCTGTTGAAGGAGGGAACACAGCTTAGCAGGGATGGAGAGATAGTGTCTGTTGAAGGAGGGAACGCCGCCTAGCAGGGATGGAGAGATAGTGTCTGTTGAAGGAGGGAATGCAGGGATGGAGAGATAGTGTCTGTTGAAGGAGGGAACGCTGCCTAGCAGGGATGGAGAGATAATGTCTGTTGAAGGAGGGAACGCTGCCCAGCAGGGATGGAGAGATAGTGTCTGTTGAAGGAGGGAACGCTGCCTAGCAGAGATGGAGAGATAGTGTCTGTTGAAGGAGGGAATGCAGGGATGGAGAGATAGTGTCTGTTGAAGGAGGGAACGCCGCTCAGCAGGGATGGAGAGATAGTGTCTGTTGAAGGAAGGAATGCCACCCAGCAGGGATGGAGAGATAGTGTCTGTTGAAGGAGGGAACGCCGCTCAGCAGGGATGGAGAGATAGTGTCTGTTGAAGGAGGGAACGCTGCCTAGCAGGGATGGAGAGATAGTGTCTGTTGAAGGAGGGAACGCCGCCTAGCAGGGATGGAGAGATAGTGTCTGTTGAAGGAGGGAACGCTGCCTAGCAGGGATGGAGAGATAGTGTCTGTTGAAGGAGGGAACGCTGCCTAGCAGAGATGGAGAGATAGTGTCTGTTGAAGGAGGGAATGCAGGGATGGAGAGATAGTGTCTGTTGAAGGAGGGAACGCCGCTCAGCAGGGATGGAGAGATAGTGTCTGTTGAAGGAAGGAATACCACCCAGCAGGGATGGAGAGATAGTGTCTGTTGAAGGAGGGAACGCCGCTCAGCAGGGATGGAGAGATAGTGTCTGTTGAAGGAGGGAACGCTGCCTAGCAGGGATGGAGAGATAGTGTCTGTTGAAGGAGGGAACGCAGGAATGGAGAGATAGTGTCTGTTGAAGGAGGGAATGCTGCCTAGCAGGGATGGAGAGATAGTGTCTGTTGAAGGAAGGAACACAACCTAGCAGGGATGGAGAGATAGTGTCTGTTGAAGGAAGGAACACAACCTAGCAGGGATGGAGAGATAGTGTCTGTTGAAGGAAGGAATGCCACCCAGCAGGGATGGAGAGATAGTGTCTGTTGATGGAGGGAACGCTGCCCAGCAGGGATGGAGAGATAGTGTCTGTTGAAGGAGGGAACGCAGGGATGGAGAGATAGTGTCTGTTGAAGGAGGGAACGCTGCCCAGCAGGGATGGAGAGATAGTGTCTGTTGAAGGAGGGAACGCAGGGATGGAGAGATAGTGTCTGTTGAAGGAGGGAACGCTGTCTAGCAGGGATGGAGAGATAGTGTCTGTTGAAGGAGGGAACACAGCTTAGCAGGGATGGAGAGATAGTGTCTGTTGAAGGAGGGAACGCCGCCTAGCAGGGATGGAGAGATAGTGTCTGTTGAAGGAGGGAATGCAGGGATGGAGAGATAGTGTCTGTTGAAGGAGGGAACGCTGCCTAGCAGGGATGGAGAGATAGTGTCTGTTGAAGGAGGGAACGCTGCCCAGCAGGGATGGAGAGATAGTGTCTGTTGAAGGAGGGAACGCTGCCTAGCAGAGATGGAGAGATAGTGTCTGTTGAAGGAGGGAATGCAGGGATGGAGAGATAGTGTCTGTTGAAGGAGGGAACGCCGCAGCAGGGATGGAGAGATAGTGTCTGTTGAAGGAAGGAATACCACCCAGCAGGGATGGAGAGATAGTGTCTGTTGAAGGAGGGAACGCCGCTCAGCAGGGATGGAGAGATAGTGTCTGTTGAAGGAGGGAACGCTGCCTAGCAGGGATGGAGAGATAGTGTCTGTTGAAGGAGGGAACGCCGCCTAGCAGGGATGGAGAGATAGTGTCTGTTGAAGGAGGGAACGCTGCCTAGCAGGGATGGAGAGATAGTGTCTGTTGAAGGAGGGAACGCTGCCTAGCAGGGATGGAGAGATAGTGTCTGTTGAAGGAGGGAATGCAGGGATGGAGAGATAGTGTCTGTTGAAGGAGGGAACGCCGCTCAGCAGGGATGGAGAGATAGTGTCTGTTGAAGGAAGGAACGCCACCCAGCAGGGATGGAGAGATAGTGTCTGTTGAAGGAGGGAACGCCACCCAGCAGGGATGGAGAGATAGTGTCTGTTGAAGGAGGGAACGCTGCCTAGCAGGGATGGAGAGATAGTGTCTGTTGAAGGAGGGAACGCCGCCTAGCAGGGATGGAGAGATAGTGTCTGTTGAAGGAGGGAACGTCTGCCTAGCAGGGATGGAGAGATAGTGTCTGTTGAAGGAGGGAACGCTGCCCAAGGGATGGAGAGATAGTGTCTGTTGAAGGAGGGAACGCCGCCCAGCAGGGATGGAGAGATAGTGTCTGTTGAAGGAGGGAACGCCGCCCAGCAGGGATGGAGAGATAGTGTCTGTTGAGCAGGGATGGAGAGATAGTGTCTGTTGAAGGAGGGAACACAGCTTAGCAGGGATGGAGAGATAGTGTCTGTTGAAAGAACGCCGCCCAGCAGGGATGGAGAGATAGTGTCTGTTGAAGGAGGGAATGCAGGGATGGAGAGATAGTGTCTGTTGAAGGAGGGAACGCCTGCCTAGCAGGGATGGAGAGATAGTGTCTGTTGAAGGAGGGAACGCTGCCAGCAGGGATGGAGAGATAGTGTCTGTTGAAGGAGGGAATGCCTAGCAGAGATGGAGAGATAGTGTCTGTTGAAGGAGGGAACGCGCCAGCAGGGATGGAGAGATAGTGTCTGTTGAAGGAAGGAATGCCACCCAGCAGGGATGGAGAGATAGTGTCTGTTGAAGGAGGGAACACAGCTTAGCAGGGATGGAGAGATAGTGTCTGTTGAAGGAGGGAACGCCGCCTAGCAGGGATGGAGAGATAGTGTCTGTTGAAGGAGGGAATGCAGGGATGGAGAGATAGTGTCTGTTGAAGGAGGGAACGCTGCCTAGCAGGGATGGAGAGATAGTGTCTGTTGAAGGAGGGAACGCTGCCCAGCAGGGATGGAGAGATAGTGTCTGTTGAAGGAGGGAACGCTGCCAGCAGGATGGAGAGATAGTGTCTGTTGAAGGAGGGCTGCCTAGCAGGGATGGAGAGATAGTGTGCCTAGCAGGGATGGAGAGATAGTGTCTGTTGAAGGAGGGAACGCCGCTCAGCAGGGATGGAGAGATAGTGTCTGTTGAAGGAAGGAATACCACCCAGCAGGGATGGAGAGATAGTGTCTGTTGAAGGAGGGAACGCCGCTCAGCAGGGATGGAGAGATAGTGTCTGTTGAAGGAGGGAACGCTGCCTAGCAGGGATGGAGAGATAGTGTCTGTTGAAGGAGGGAACGCCGCCTAGCAGGGATGGAGAGATAGTGTCTGTTGAAGGAGGGAACGCTGCCTAGCAGGGATGGAGAGATAGTGTCTGTTGAAGGAGGGAACGCTGCCCAGTAGGGATGGAGAGATAGTGTCTGTTGAAGGAGGGAACGCCTGCCCAGCAGGGATGGAGGATAGTGTCTGTTGAAGGAGGGAACGCAGCTTAGCAGGGATGGAGAGATAGTGTCTGTTGAAGGAGGGAACGCTGCCCAGCAGGGATGGAGAGATAGTGTCTGTTGAAGGAGGGAACGCCGCTCAGCAGGGATGGAGAGATAGTGTCTGTTGAAGGAAGGAATGCCGCCCAGCAGGGATGGAGAGATAGTGTCTGTTGAAGGAGGGAACGCTGCCTAGCAGGGATGGAGAGATAGTGTCTGTTGAAGGAGGGAACACAGCTTAGCAGGGATGGAGAGATAGTGTCTGTTGAAGGAGGGAACGCCGCCTAGCAGGGATGGAGAGATAGTGTCTGTTGAAGGAGGGGCAGGGATGGAGAGATAGTGTCTGTTGAAGGAGGGAACGCTGCCTAGCAGGGATGGAGAGATAGTGTCTGTTGAAGGAGGGAACGCTGCCCAGCAGGGATGGAGAGATAGTGTCTGTTGAAGGAGGGAACGCTGCCCAGCAGGGATGGAGAGATAGTGTCTGTTGAAGGAGGGAACGCAGCAGGGATGGAGAGATAGTGTCTGTTGAAGGAGGAACGCCGCTCAGCAGGGATGGAGAGATAGTGTCTGTTGAAGGAAGGGAATGCCACCCAGCAGGGATGGAGAGATAGTGTCTGTTGAAGGAGGGAACGCCGCTCAGCAGGGATGGAGAGATAGTGTCTGTTGAAGGAGGGAACGCTGCCAGCAGGATGGAGAGATAGTGTCTGTTGAAGGAGGGAATGGAGAGATAGTGTCTGTTGAAGGAGGGAATGCCGCCCAGCAGGGATGGAGAGATAGTGTCTGTTGAAGGAGGGAACGCTGCCCAGCAGGGATGGAGAGATAGTGTCTGTTGAAGGAGGGAACGCCGCCTAGCAGGGATGGAGAGATAGTGTCTGTTGAAGGAGGGAACGCTGCCTAGCAGGGATGGAGAGATAGTGTCTGTTGAAGGAGGGAACGCTGCCCAGTAGGGATGGAGAGATAGTGTCTGTTGAAGGAGGGAACGCCACCCAGCAGGGATGGAGGGATAGTGTCTGTTGAAGGAGGGAACGCAGCTTAGCAGGGATGGAGAGATAGTGTCTGTTGAAGGAGGGAACGCTGCCCAGTAGGGATGGAGAGATAGTGTCTGTTGAAGGAGGGAACGCCGCTCAGCAGGGATGGAGAGATAGTGTCTGTTGAAGGAAGGAATGCCGCCCAGCAGGGATGGAGAGATAGTGTCTGTTGAATGAGGGTACACCGCCCAGCAGGGATGGAGAGATAGTGTCTGTTGAAGGAAGGAATGCCGCCCAGCAGGGATGGAGAGATAGTGTCTGTTGAAGGAGGGAATGCAGGGATGGAGAGATAGTGTCTGTTGAAGGAGGGAACGCTGCCTAGCAGAGATGGAGAGATAGTGTCTGTTGAAGGAAGCAATGCCGCCCAGCAGCGATGGAGAGATAGTGTCTGTTGAAGGAGGGAACACAGGGATGGAGAGATAGTGTCTGTTGAAGGAGGGAACACTGCCTAGCAGGGATGGTGAGATGGTGTCTGTTGGAGGAAACGCCGCCCAGCAGGGATGGAGAGATAGTGTCTGTTGAAGGAGGGAACGCTGCCTAGCAGGGATGGAGAGATAGTGTCTGTTGAAGGAGGGAACGCCGCTCAGCAGGGATGGAGAGATAGTGTCTGTTGAAGGAGGGAACGCCACCCAGCAGGGATGGAGAGATAGTGTCTGTTGAAGGAAGGAATGCTGTCTAGCAGGGATGGAGAGATAGTGTCTGTTGAAGGAGGGAACGCAGGGATGGAGAGATAGTGTCTGTTGAAGGAGGGAACGCAGGGATGGAGAGATAGTGTCTGTTGAAGGAGGGAACGCCGCCTAGCAGGGAGGAGAGATAGTGTCTGTTGATAGAGGGAACGCCTATGAGAGCAAAATAGCAAGATTATGTAATAATACTTTAAGTGCATCAAATGGTTGTTTTATAGCAACAGAATAAGGGGTTGTTAGAATCTGTGTGTGTTCTGATGAGGATGGGCCTCTGGGACATTTCCCACGTCTTTGGGTGATACCGCATTGCAGAGCACGAGTTAATGTTTCTGCTCTATGTGGTATCAAGGAGAGATGGCTCCAATGTGGAGTTGGGGGGGGCTGAGGGCAGACCGCTGGTCTCTACACAATGAAAACGATTTTTACACCAGATACTGTCTGCTGTGAATTATATGGAGCGATAGTGTCTGTTGAAGGAGGGAAGTCTACAGACATGGTGTGGTGATGTAATGGGTCCTACAGACACTATAGAGACATGGTGTGATGATGTCATGGTGTCCTACAGACACTATAGAGACATGGTGTGATGATGTCATGGGTCCTATAGACACTATAGAGACATGGTGTGATGATGTCATGGGTCCTATAGACACTATAGAGACATGGTGTGAGGTATACCAACAATGATAGATCTACAGTATGTCTGCGTCCCGAATGACTCCAGGCTCTGGACTAAACTAGTGCCCTATATAGGGAATAGGGTGTCATTTGGGACACAGTTATAGTTAGCGTCAATGCTAATGCATAATGGGATGTCTATGGTGAGAAGATTAGCTTTGAAGCTACAGCTGCCTGTCTATTCAGACTACTGCCTGATTGACATACAGTTTCCCACAGTCTGAATATTAACAATATGAACTGTATAGATCCAGAATGGCAACGCCTCATAGTTAGCGGTTAGCATCGATGCTAATGCATAATGTGATGCCTGTGGTGAGAAGATTAGCTTTAAGGCTACAGTTGCCCATCCATTCAGACTATTGCTATCCCACAGGCTAAACATTAATACTAACTACACGAGTCCAGGAAGGCAACACCTCGAGGCTAATGCTAATAATTCATGGATGGTTTCAGGGTATTGACAATATCAGTATTTTCATCGTTATTGCATCATTATTTACCAGTCTCCAGACCACAGGGCTAACAGTTATGGGTAGTGTCCCAAAATGGCACCCTATTGCCTATATATAGGGCACTACTTTAGACCAGAGCCCTATGACACCCTATTCCCTATATAGGGCCCTAGTTTAGACCAGAGCCCTATGGCACCCTATTCCCTATATATAGTGCACTACTTTAGACCAGAGCCCTATGGCACCCTATTCCATATATAGTGCACTACTTTAGACCAGAGCCCTATGGCACCCTATTCCATATATAGTGCACTACTTTAGACCAGAGTCCTATGGCACCCTATTCCCTATATATAGTGCACTACTTTAGACCAGAGCCCTATGGAACCCTATTCCCTATATATTGTGCACTACTTTAGACCAGAGCCCTATAGACCCCTATTCCCTATATAATGCACTACTTTAGACCAGAGCCCTATGGCACCCTATTCCCTATATATAATGCACTACTTTAGACCAGAGCCCTATGGCACCCTATTCCCTATATATAGTGCACTACTTTAGACCTGAACAGACGCCATTTTGAGACTCTACCATGGTATTTCCATTTGGAGTTATATATTGTAGGAAATAGACGGGCTAATGCTAAATAGTAACGTTCAGATGGATGGATTCATGGCTATTGACAATATCCTTAGAGTCTTTATATCATGTTTCGTCATTTCTCTTCAGCCAGTAATGAGTCCCAAATAGCACCCTATTCCCTATTTAGTGCACTACTTTTAACCAGGCCCTATGTCAAAAGTAGTGCACTACTGTAGAGGTAGTAGGGTGGCATTTACCATGGTGTAGACTTGGCAGAGAGGTTCTTGGGAAGTCGGAGCTGGATCGAAAAAAAAACTCTGTATAATTCACATCCACAATATCATGACAAGGTCAATTATCTCCCATTGTCAATACCTACCATCTATATTGCATCGCCTCATTTTAATTTCATAACCAAATACTTATATTCTCTCACTTTTTTAGTTTTATGAAACCATCATAATAATATGGTTCTGGGTGCTATCAATTACACAGAGAGAGAGAGACAGAGAGAGAGACAGAGAGAGAGAGAGAGAGAGAGAGAGAGAGGGGGGGAGAGAGAGAGAGAGAGAGACAGAGAGAGAGAGAGAGAGAGACAGAGAGAGAGAGAGAGAGAGAGAGAGAGAGAGAGAGACAGAGAGAGGGCAGAGAGAGAGACAGAGAGAGACAGAGAGAGAGAGACAGAGAGAGAGACAGAGAGAGACAGAGAGAGAGAGAGAATGTTCTCCTCATCCTTTACCTCCATTATACTGACTGATGCAATGTCTTCCTCCTTGTCTGGAAGTCATTTAACCCCTCTGTCTCTCTGTACCAGAGTCAAGAATCTTTGACAAAGAACATTCTCTCTTTCTCTCAAAGACACACACACACACACACACACACACACACTGTGGAAATGACACTTCCGGGACTGGCCAGAGAAGTCAGTGTTGTGTAGAAATGGTTGAAGGATGTTATGGAGAAAGAGCTCTTCAAGCCTTTATCTGCTATTGTGTTGCTCTAATAACAGTTTCTATACAGTCTCTGTGTCACTGTAGAAATGAGAAGCAATCACCAGCATGATATTTGAGTGTGCTTGTCTTCTATGAAGTTCTGAGTAGAGTTGTGATGTGAAGTGAGTCTACTTGTCTTCTAGGAGGTTCAGAGTAGAGTTGTGATGTGAAGTGGGTGTATTTGTCTTCTAGGAGGTTCAGAGTAGAGTTGTGATTACATTGCTGGTCTAGGCATACTGAGTTGTTATATGTTGATGTGTTGATGATGTGTTGATGATGTGTGGATGATTTGTTGATGTGTTGATGATGTGTTGATGTGTTGATGATGTGTTGATGTGTTGTTGATGATGTGTTGATGATGTGTTGATGTGTTGTTGATGTGTTGTTGATGATGTGTTGATGATGTGTTGATGATGTGTTGATGGTGTGTTGATGATGTGTTGATGATGTGTGGATGTGTTGATGATGTGTTGATGATGTGTTGATGATGATGTTGATGATGTGTTGATGATGTGTTGATGATGTGTTGTTGATGTGTTGTTGATGATGTGTTGATGATGTGTTGATGATTGATGATGTGATGATGTGTTGATGATTGATGATGTGATGATGTGTTGATGATGTGTTGATGATTGATGATTGATAATGATTGATGATGTGATGATGTGTTGATGATTGATGATGTGTTGATGATTGATGATGTGATGGTGTGTTGATGATTGATGATGTGATGATGTGTTCATGATGTGTTCATGTGTTGATGATGTGTTGATGATGTGTTGATGATGTTTTGATGATGTGTTGATGATGTGTTGATGTGTTCATGATGTGTTGTTGATGTGTTGTTTATGATGTGTTGATGATGTGTTGATGATGTGATGATGATGTGATGGTGTGTTGATGATTGATGATGTGATGATGTGTTCATGATGTGTTCATGTGTTGATGATGTGTTGATGATGTGTTGATGATGTTTTGATGATGTGTTGATGATGTGTTGATGTGTTCATGATGTGTTGTTGATGTGTTGTTTATGATGTGTTGATGATGTGCTGATGATGTGATGATGATGTGTTGATGTGTTGTTGATGATGTGTTGATGATTGATGATGTGTTGATGATTGATGATGTGATGATTGATGATGATTGATGATGTGATGATGTGTTGATGATGTGATGATGATGTGATGATGTGTTGATGATGTGTTGATGATTGATGATTGATGATGTGATGATGTGTTGATGTGTGATGATATGATGATGATGTGATGATGTGATGATGATGTGTTGATGATTGATGATGTGTTGATGATGTGTTGATGTGTTGTTGATGATGTGTTGATGATGTGTTGATGTGTTGATGATGTGATGATGATGTGTTGATGATTGATGATGTGTTGATGTGTTGTTGATGATGTGTTGATGATGTGTTGATGATGTGTTGATGTGTTGATGATGTGATGATGTGTTGTTGTTGATGTGTTGTTGATGTGTTGATGATGTGTTGATGATGTGATGATGATGTGATGATGTGTTGATGATGTGTTGATGATGTGTTGATGATTGATGATGTGATGATGTGTTGATGTGTGATGATGATGATGATGTGATGATGTGATGATGATGTGTTGATGATTGATGATGTGTTGATTGATGTGTTGATGTGTTGTTGATGATGTGTTGATGATGATTGATGATGTGTTGATGATGTGATGATGATGTGTTGATGATTGATGATGTTGTGATGATGTGTTGATGTTGATGATGTGTTGATGATGATGTTGATGATGTGTTGATGTGTTGATGATGATGATGTGTTGATGATGTTGTTGATGATGTTGTTGATGTGTTGATGTGTTGATGATGTGATGATGATGTGATGATGTGTTCATGATGTGTTGATGTGTTGATGATGTGTTGATGATGTGTTGATGATTGATGATGATTGATGATGATGATGATGATGTGTTGATGATTGATGATGATGATGTGTTGATGTGTTGTTGATGTGTTGTTGATGATGATTGATGATGTGATGATGATGATGTTGATGATGTGATGATGATGATGATGTGATGATGATGTGATGATGATTGATGATGTGTTGATGATGTGATGATGATGATGTTGATGATGTGTTGATGATGTGTGATGATGATGATGATGATGTTGATGATTGATGATGTGTTGATGATGTGTTGATGATTGATGATGTGATGATGATGTGATGATGTGATGATGTGATGATGATGTTGATGATGTGTTGATGATTGATGATGATGATGTGTTGATGATGTGATGATGTGTTGATGATGTTGATGATTGATGATGATGATGATGTGTGATGATGATTGATGATGTTGATGATGTGTTGATGATGTGTTGATGATGTGTTGATGATGTGTTGATGATGTGTTGATGATGTGATGATGATGATGATGATTGATGATGTGATGATGTGTTGATGATGATGTGATGATGATGTGATGATGTGTTGATGATGTGATGATGATGTGATGATGTGTTGATGATGTGTTGATGATGTGTTGATGATGATGATGATGATGATGTGATGATGTGTTGATGATGTGTTGATGATGTGTTGATGATTGATGATGATGTTGATGATGTGATGATGTGATGATGTGTTGATGATGTGTTGATGATTGATGATGTGTTGATGATGTGTGATGATGATGATGATGTGTTGATGATGTGATGATGATGTTGATGATGTGTTGATGTGTTGATGATTGATGATGTGATGATGTGTTGTTGATGATGTGTTGATGATGTGTTGATGATGTGTTGATGTGTTGATGATGATGATGTGATGATGTTGATGATGTTGTTGATGATGTGATGTTGATGATGTGTTGATGATGATGATGATGATGATGATGATGTTTGATGATGATGTGTTGATGTGTTGTTGATGATGTGTTGATGATGTGTTGATGATGATGATGATTGATGATGATGATGATGATGTGTTGATGATTGATGATGTGATGATGATGTGTTGATGTGTTGTTGATGATGTGTTGATGATGTGTTGATGATTGATGATGTGTTGATGATGATGATTGATGATGTGATGATGATGATGATGTGATGATGTGATGATGATGATGTGTTGATGATTGATGATGTGTTGATGATGTGATGATGATTGATGATGTGATGATGATGATGATGATGTTGATGATGTTGATGATGATGTTGATGATGTGTTGATGATTGATGATGTGATGATGATTGATGATGATGTGATGATGTGATGATGTGTTGATGATGTGTTGATGATGTGTTGATGATGTGTTGATGATTGATGATGTGTTGATGATGTTGATGTGTTGATGATGATGATTGATGATGTGTTGATGATGTGATGATGTGATGATGTTGATGTGTTGATGATGTGTTGATGATGATGATGTTGATGATGATGTTGATGATGTTGATGATGATGTTGATGATGTGTGATGATGATGTGATGATGATGTTGATGATGTGTTGATGATGTGATGATGATGTGTGATGATGTGTTGATGATGTGATGATGATGTGTTGATGATTGTTGATGATGTGTTGATGATTGATGATGTGTTGATGATGTGATGATGATGTGATGATGTTGATGATGTGTTGATGATGTGTTTGATGATGATGTTGATGATGTGTGATGATGATGATTGATGATGATGTTGATGATGATGTTGATGATGATGATGATGATATGATGATGATGATGATGTGATGATGATGATGATGTGTTGATGATGATGATGTTGATGATGATGTGTTGATGATGTGTTGATGATGATGTGTTGATGTGTTGATGATGTGATGATGATGATGCTGATGATGATGATGATGATGATGTGATTGTTGATGATGTGTTGATGATGTGTTGATGATGTGTTGATGATTGATGTGATGATGATGTGTTGATGATGATGATGATGATGTGTTGATGATGTGATGATGATGTGATGATGTGTTGATGATGTGTTGATGATGTGTTGATGATTGATGATGTGATGATGATGTGTGATGATGTGTGATGATATGATGATGATGATGATGTGTTGATGATTGATGATGTGTTGATGATGTGTTGATGTGTTGTTGATGATGTGTTGATGATGTGTTGATGTGTTGATGATGTGTTGATGATGTGTTGATGATGTGTTGATGTGTTGTTGATGATGTGTTGATGATGTGTTGATGATGTGTTGATGATGTGTTGATGTGTTGTTGTTGATGTGTTGTTGATGTGTTGATGATGTGTTGATGATGTGATGATGATGTGATGATGTGTTCATGATGTGTTGATGTGTTGTTGATGATGTGTTGATGATGTGTTGATGTGTTGTTGATGATGTGTTGATGATGTGTTGATGATGTGTTGATGTGTTGATGATGTGTTGATGATTGTTGATGATGTGTTGATGATGTGTTGATGATTGATGATGTGCTGATGATGTTGTTGATGATTGATGATGATGATGATGATGATGATGTGATGATTGATGATGTGTTGATGATGATGTTGATGATTGATGATGTGTTGATGATGATTGATGATGTGTTGATGATGTGATGATGATGTGATGATGTGTTGATGATGTGATGATGATGTGTTGATGATTGATGATGTGATGATGATGTATGATGATGATGTGATGATGTGATGATGTGTTGATGATGTGTTGATGATTGATGATGTGTTGATGATGTGTTGATGATTGATGATGTGTTGATGATGTGTTGATGATGTGATGATGATGTGATGATGATGATGATGATGATGATGATGATGTGTTGATGATGTGTTGATGATGATGATTGATGATGTGTTGATGATGTTGATGATGTGATGATGATTGATGATGTGATGATGTGTTGATGATGTGTTGATGATGATGATGTGTTGATGATGATGATTGATGATGTGTTGATGATGTGATGATGATGATGATGATGTGATGATGTGTTGATGATGTGATGATGATGTGTTGATGATGTGATGATGATGTTGATGATGATGATGATGTGTTGATGATGTGTTGATGATGTGTTGATGATTGATGATGTGTTGATGATTTGTTGATGATGTGTTGATGATGTGTTGATGATGTGATGATGTGTTGATGATGTGATGATGTGTTGTTGATGATTGATGATGATGTTGATGATGTGTTGATGATGATGATGTGATGATGATGATGATGATGATGTGATGATGATGATGATGTGATTGATGATGTGTTGATGATTGATGATGTGTTGATGATGATGATTGATGATGTGTTGATGATGTGTTGATGATGATGATGATGATGATGATGTGTTGATGATGTGTTGATGATGTGTGATGATGATTGATGATGTGTTGATGATGTGATGATGATGTGATGATGATTGATGATGTGTTGATGATGTGTTGATGATGATGATGATGATGTGATGATGTGTTGATGATGTGTTGATGATTGATGATGTGTTGATGATGTGTTGATGATGTGATGATGATGTGATGATGTGTTGATGATGTGATGATGATGTGATGATGTGTTGATGATGTGTTGATGATGTGTTGATGATATGATGATGATGTGATGATGTGTTGATGATGTGTTGATGATTGATGATGATTGATGATGATTGATGATGATTGATGATGTGATGATGTGTTGATGATGTGTTGATGTGTTTATGATGTGTTGATGATGTGATGATGATGTGTTGATGTGTTGTTGATGATGTGATAATGATGTGTTGATGATGTGTTGATGATGTGTTGATGTGTTGTTGTTGATGTGTTGTTGATGTGCTGATGATGTGATGATGATGTGATGATGTATTCATGATGTGTTGATGTGTTTATGATGTGTTGATGATGTGATGATGATGTGTTGATGATTGATGATGTGATGTTGATGATTGATGATGTGTTGATGATGTGATGATGATGTGTTGATGATTGATGATGTGTTGATGATGTGATGATGTGATGATGTGTTGATGATGTGTTGATGATTGATGATGTGATGATGTGTTGATGATTGATGATGTGTTGATGATTGATGATGTGTTGATGATTGATGATGTGATGATATGTTGTTGATGTGTTGATGATTGATGATGTGTTGATGATTGATGATGTGTTGATTATTGATGATGTGATGATGTGATGATGTGTTGATGATGTGCTGATGATGTGTTGATGATGTGATGATGATTGATGATGTGATGATGTGTTGATGATGTGATAATGTGTTGATGATTGATGATGATTGATGATGTGATGATGTGTTGATGTGTGATGATGTGATGATGTGTTGATGATGTGATGATGATGTGATAATGTGTTGATGATTGATGATGATTGATGATGTGATGATGTGTTGATGATGTGATGATGTGTTGATGTGTGATGATATGTGTTACCTTAGTCAGTCATACATACATCTCACTTTAATGACAAATGCAGTGGTGTGTGTTTGTGCGTGTGTGTGTGTGTTGGGGTAAATGAAGGCTTCACACCTACGTGCCTTTGGAAAGTATTCAGACACTGACTTTTACACATCTTGTTACATCTTGTTACATTAGTCTTATTCTAAAATGGATTCAATTGATTTCTCCCTCCATCAATCTACACACAATACCCCATAATGACATCACAATACCCAATAATGACATCACGATACCCAATAATGACATCACGATACCCAATAATGACATCACGATACCCAATAATGACAAAGCAAAAACAAGTTTGTAGAAATGTTTGCTAATTAAAATGTTATTTTAATCTGAAATTACACATTACAGTATTTCAAACATTTAGTCTCTCTCTCTCTCTCTCTCTCTCTCTCTCTCTCTCTCTCTCTCTCTCTCTGTCTCTCTGTCTCTCTCTCTCTCTCTCTCTCTCTCTCTCTCTCTGTCTCTCTCTCTCTCTCTCTCTCTCTCTCTCTCTCTCTCTCTCTCTCTCTCTCTCTCTCTCTCTCTCTCTCTCTCGGTGCATGCTGGGAGTTTTTGGAGTTTGAGTGTTTGGTGTGGAAAGCTCTATCCTAACTAACTTTCTTGATTCTTTTCTTTACATGTTATTTTTTAGATGTGATGATGTGTTTACATGTTTTTTTGTTTTTAGTGGTATCCAAAGTTTTTTTTCAAAGTTAGGGTGGAAGAGGACAGAGTAACTTTCCTGGGGGTTGGAAGGTGTAGTGTGCGCAATGGCTTCTCAGCCTAGCGCGGAGGAGACGCTGTCGATACAGCATGGATTCAGGTGTGTTCCTGAGAATGGAGTTAAGGTGGAGGAGGTTCTGCTCGCGGTCGGTGAACAGGTAGGAGCTGAGTTTATACATTCTGCTTCTAGAATGAACAAAGCTGTGGTTGTGTTCATGAAAAGGGCTAATTTGGTCGGTAGGCTAATTGGTATCGGAATATTTGTAAGGGATGTGTTGGTGAGATGGAGGTAGAGATGGTGGGGCAAGGCAATGTAGGCCTCCAGGCTAACTTAGCCGAATTACGTAGGGACCTGGGCAGTTTTTTACAGGTTAAAGCAAAGGGAGCACTTGTAAGAGCTAGGTTCTCCATGCTCAAGGAGATGGATGCTCCCAGCTCCTTCTTCTTTGGTTTGGAAAGACAGAGCAGTGAAGCCAAGGGTATGCATTGTCTACGGCTGTCTGATGGGCGGGTGACCTCTGTGGTGGGGGAGATGTGGGAGCGGACTGTGGAGTTTTATACTGAATTGTATAGGGCAGAAATGTGTGATCCTATGTGTGCTCAGGTCTTGTTCGCAGGACTCCCTAAGCTCTCTCGGGCACAGAGGGATGAAATGGACATTCCTCTGTTGTCACATGAACTGGCAGAGGCAGTAACCCAGATGTCCCCCGGTCGTGCACCCGGGGTCGATGGACTTCCAGTGGAATTTTACAAAAAATTCTGGGGAACAATTGGACAGGATTTCTTTTGCGTGTTGCGTGAATGCGTCGGGGTAGGAGAGTTGCCGATGAGCTGCCGTCGGGCGGCTCTGACTCTCCTGCCCAAAAAAGGGGACTTGTGTGAACTTAAGAACTGGAGGCCTGTGGCATTACTCTGTGCGGACTACAAGATTTTTGCCAAGGTCCTCTCTAACAGACTGAAGTCCCATCTGGACTCTATAATACACAAGGACCAGACATATTGTGTGATCCTATGTGTGCAGGAAGGCCATAAAGATCATCAAGGACATCAACCACCCGAGCCACTGCCTGTTCACCCCGCTGTCATCCAGAAGGCGAGGTCAGTACAGGTGCATCAAAGCTGGGACCGAGAGACTGAAAAACAGCTTCTATCTCAAGGCCATCAGACTGTTAAACAGCCACCACTAACATTGAGTGGCTACTGCCAACACACTGTCAATGACACTGACTCTACTCCAGCCACTTTAATAATGGGAATTGATGGGAAATGATGTAAATATATCACTAGCCACTTTAAACAATGCTACCTTATATAATGTTACTTACCCTACATTATTCATCTCATATGCATACGTAGATACTGTACTCTATATCATCGACTGCATCCTTATGTAATACATGTATCACTAGCCACTTTAACTATGCCACTTGGTTTACATACTCATCTCATATGTATATACTGTACTCGATATCATCTACTGTATCTTGCCTATGCTGCTCTGTACCATCACTCATTCATATATCCTTATGTACATATTCTTTATCCCCTTACACTGTGTATAAGACAGTAGTTTTTTTGGAATTGTTAGTTAGATTACTTGTTCGTTATTACTGCATTGTCGGAACTAGAAGCACAAGCATTTCGCTACACTCGCATTAACATCTGCTAACCATGTGTATGTGACAAATAAATAACATTTGATTTGATTTGATTTGATATTGTGTACCGGGACGCTCAATCACGGACAACTTGTTCTTGATTAGGGACATGTTGGACTTGTCGAGAGGTTCTAATGTGAACTTTGGACTGGTCTCTTTAGATCAAGAGAAGGCTTTTGATAGAGTGGATCATGAGTATTTGTTTAATGTGATGTCTGTGTTTGGGTTTGGGAAGAGTTTTGTGACCTGTGTGAAGCTGTTGTATGCTGGGGCGTCATGTATGGTTAAGGTGGGAGGGGGGCTCAGTAGGCCAGTCTGGGTGAGACGGGGCATTAGACAAGGATGCCCTCTATCTGGGCAGCTGTACACACTAGCCATTGAGCCTTTTTAGGACTGCTACGCAGGAGACTGCGGGGAGTGTGCTGGACAGGCATGGATGTGGTGACAGGAATAGCAGTCTCAGCATATGCAGATGATGTTTCTGTGATGGTCAGGGATGGGCAAGATATGCAGGAACTAGAGACCAGTCTGAAGGTGTACGAGGGAGCTTCATCAGCTAAGGTCAACTGGGGAAAGAGCAAAGCTCTGTTATGTGGGGCATGGGGGGATAGGGCTCCTCCTCTGCTTCCAGGGGGTTTGCAGTGGGGTTGTGAAGGGCTTAAAGTGTTGGGGGTGTACCTGGGCTCGGAGAGGTGAGTCAGCAAGAACTAGGAGGGGCTGTCACAGGCAGTGGTGTCAAGACTGGACAGGTGGAGGTGGCTCCTGTCCCAAGTGTCATATAGAGGGAGGGTGCTGATAATCAACAACCTGGTGGCATCTTCCTTGTGGCATAAACTGGCTGTCCTCAACCCCCCCGCCGGTCTGCTTGCAGACCTGCAACGCAAGCTGGTGGACTTCTTTTGGTCGGGACGTCACTGGCTGAAGGCAGCAGTTTTGTACATGACCGTCCACGAAGGAGGACAGGGCCTGGTGGAACTGGAGAGCAGGATGGCTGCTTTCCGACTAAAGGCGGTGCAGAGACTGCTGTACCACACTGATGTTGGCTGGAGGGAACCAGCATGCGCGCTGCTGAGGAGAGCTGGAGGATTAGGGTTGGACCGGCAGCTGTTCCTCATGAAGCTGGAGAGGCTGAGTACAGCAGGTCTCTCAGAGTTTTACTCTGCGGTGCTGAGGGCCTGGCAGCTGCTAAGGCCCACACGAGAAGGGGGTGTGGAGCCTGGGCAGTGAGTGTGGGAGGAGCCTATCTTCCACAACCCAGCCATCCCTTTGAGATCGGTTCAGTCGGCCACCCTGCTCTCTCTCTCTCTCTCTCTCTCTCTGGGTTCTATGTTCAGCCAGATCCTAATTGGTCGTCAAATAATATGTTCCTTTTGATGACATAGAAGGCCCTTCTTGCCTTGTCTCTCAGCTCGTTCACAGTTTTTTGGAAGTTACCTGAGGCGCTGGTGTTTAGGCCGAGGTATGTATCGTGTGCAATAGAGCAGTGTTTCCCAAACACTGTTTGTTGTTTTGCATTTAAATTATCAAAGCTGGATGATTAGTTGATTATTTTAATCAGCTGTGCTAGAGCAAAAACCAAAACATGCACCCAGGTGTTTGTGTTTGGGAAACACTGCTCTAGGACAACAGTGTCTGGATGGATTTTATATTCATTGTCCTGGGAACTGGACCTTTTTGTGTCTTACTGAGATTTACTGTCAGGGCCCAGGTCTGTCAGGGCCCATGTCTGTCAGGGCCCAGGTCTGTCAGGGCCCAGGTCTGTCAGGGCCCAGGTCTGACAGAATCTATGCAGAAGATCTAGGTGCTACTGTAGGCCCTTCTTGGTTGGGGACAGAAGCACCAGCTCATCAGCAACCAGCAGACATTTGACTTCAGATTCTAGTAGGGTGAGGCCGGGTGCTGCAGACTTCTCTAGTGCCCGCGCCAAGTCGTTGATATATATGTTGAAGAGGGTGGGGCTTAAGCTGCATCCCTGTCTCACCCCATGGCCCTGTGGGAAGAAATGTGGGTGTTTTTTTTACAATATTAACTGCACACTTGTTGTTTGTGTACATGGATTTATAATGTCGTATGTTTTTCTCCCTAAACAGCTTTCCATCAGTTTGTACAGCAGACCCTCGTACCAAATTGGGTCAAACACTTTTTTGAAATAAAACAAAGCATGAGAAGACTTTGTTTTGGTTTGTTCCTTTGTCAATTAGGGTGTGCAGGGTGAATACGTGGTCTGTCATACGGTAGTTTGGTAAAAAGCCCATTTGACATTTGCTCAGTACATTGTTTTCATTGAGGAAATGTACGAGTCTGCTGTTAATGATAATACAAAGCATTTTCCTAAAATTGCTCTTGACACATATCGCCCGGTAGTTATTGGGGTCAAATTTGTCTCCACTTTTGTGGATTGGGGTGATCAGTCCTTTGTTTCAAATATTGGAGAAGATGCCAGAGCTGAGGATGACGTTAAAGAGTTTAAGTATAGCCAATTGGAATTTGTGGTTTGTATATTTCATTATTTCATTTGGATACCATCAACACCACAGGCCTTTTTGGGTTGGAGGTGTGTTTTTTTGTCCTGTAGTTCATTCAATG
>NW_024609782.1:192500-197500 GCF_018296145.1 Oncorhynchus tshawytscha
TCCCTAAAGGCTGAGAGGAGAGACAGTAAAGGCTGAAAGGAGAGACAGATCCCTACTGAGTAAAGGCTGAAAGGAGAGACAGATCCCTACCGAGTAAAGGCTGAAAGGAGAGACAGATCCCTACCAGAGTAAAGGCTGAGAGGAGAGACAGATCCCTACCGAGTAAAGGCTGAGAGGAGGAGACAGATCCCTAGGCTGAGAGAGACAAAGGCTGAAGGAGAGACAGATCCCTACCGAGTAAAGGCTGAAAGGAGAGACAGATCCCTACCAGTAAAGGCTGAGAGGAGAGACAGATCCCTACCGAGTAAAGGCTGAAAGGAGAGACAGATCCCTACCGAGAGTAAAGGCTGAAAGGAGAGACAGATCCCTAGAGAGTAAAGGCTGTAAAGGCTGAGAGGAGAGACAGATCCCTACCGAGTAAAGGCTGAGAGGAGAGACAGATCCCTACCGAGTAAAGGCTGAGAGGAGAGACAGATCCCTACCGAGTAAAGGCTGAGAGGAGAGACAGATCCCTACCGAGTAAAGGCTGAAAGGAGAGACAGATCCCTACCGAGTAAAGGCTGAAAGGAGAGACAGATCCCTACCGAGTAAAGGCTGAAAGGAGAGACAGATCCCTACCGAGTAAAGGCTGAAAGGAGAGACAGATCCCTACCGAGTAAAGGCTGAAAGGAGAGACAGATCCCTACCGAGTAAAGGCTGAAAGGAGAGACAGATCCCTACCGAGTAAAGGCTGAGAGGAGAGACAGATCCCTACCGAGTAAAGGCTGAGAGGAGGAGCATCTATGTAGCCACTGCAGAGACAGAGATACACGTTCTCTTCTACTGGGAGAAGTATTTCATCGCCAAGAGATTCATTATTTGCAGAGATTGCTACGTTTAAATTGTATCTTATTAAACCCAGAGGAAAAACAAAAAGTTCTCATGGGCGAAGGAGGAACGGCACCCATTGCAGCCAAATATCTATTTGCCTGCCGTAGCCTGAGGGACACTGAATAATAACATCTGCATAGTAAACAGTTACCTACTTATTATTATTATTATTATTGTTGTGATTATTATTCCAAATAGTAGTGATACGGGTAGTAGGGGTGGTGGTATTATAGTAGTTTAATGATGGTAGTAGTAGTAGTATTAATGATGTAGTGGTAGTAGAAGTAGTATTAATGATGTAGTGGTAGTAGGGGTGGTGGTA
This sequence comes from Oncorhynchus tshawytscha, assembly GCF_018296145.1. Lineage (NCBI taxonomy): Eukaryota > Metazoa > Chordata > Actinopteri > Salmoniformes > Salmonidae > Oncorhynchus > Oncorhynchus tshawytscha. Next base: position 193,693 of record NW_024609782.1, read on the forward strand.
TTATAGTAGTTTAATGATGGTAGTAGTAGTATTAATGATGTAGTGGTAGTAGTAGTAGTATTAATGATGTAGTGGTAGTAGGGGTGGTGATATTATGGTAGTTTAATGATGGTAGTAGTAGTAGTATTAATGATGTAGTGGTAGTAGGGGTGGTGGTATTATAGTAGTTTAATGATGGTAGTAGTAGTAGTATTAATGATGTAGTGGTAGTAGGGGTGGTGGTATTATAGTAGTTTAATGATGGTAGTAGTAGTAGTATTAATGATGTAGTGGTAGTAGGGGTGGTGGTATTATAGTAGTTTAATGATGGTAGTAGTAGTAGTATTAATGATGTAGTGGTAGTAGGGGTGGTGGTATTATAGTAGTGTAATGGTGGTAGTAGTAGTAGTATTAATGATGGTAGTAGTAGTAGTAGTGGTAGTAGGGGTGGTGGTATTATAGTAGTTTAATGATGGTAGTAGTAGTAGTATTAATGATGTAGTGGTAGTAGGGGTGGTGGTATTATAGTAGTTTAATGATGGTAGTAGTAGTAGTATTAATGATGTAGTGGTAGTAGGGGTGGTGGTATCATAGTAGTATAATGGTAGCAGTAGTAGTAGTAGTATTAATGATGTAGTGGTAGTAGGGCTGGTGGTATTATAGTAGTTTAATGGTTGTAGTAGTATTAATGATGTAGTGGTAGTAGGGGTGGTGATATTATAGTAGTTTAATGATGGTAGTAGTAGTAGTATTAATGATGTAGTGGTAGTAGGGGTGGTGGTATTATAGTAGTTTAATGGTGGTAGTAGTAGTAGTATTAATGATGTAGTGGTAGTAGGGGTGGTGGTATTATAGTAGTTTAATGGTGGTAGTAGTAGTAGTATTAATGATGTAGTGGTAGTAGGGGTGGTGGTATTATAGTAGTTTAATGGTGTAGTAGTAGTAGTAGTAGTATTAATGATGTAGTGGTAGTAGCGGTGGTGGTATTATAGTAGTTTAATGGTAGTAGTGGTAGTATTAATGATGTAGTGGTAGTAGGGGTGTAGTGGTAGTAGTAGCAGTATTAATGATGTAGTGGTAGTAGGGGTGGTGGTATTATAGTAGTTTAATGGTGGTAGTAGTAGTAGTAGTAGTATTAATGATGTAGTGGTAGTAGCGGTGGTGGTATTATAGTAGTTTAATGGTAGTAGTAGTAGTATTAATGATGTAGTGGTAGTATGGGTGGTGATATTATAGTAGTGTAATGGTGGTAGTAGCAGAAGTATTAATGATGTAGTGGTAGTAGGGGTGGTGATATTATAGTAGTGTAATGGTGGTAGTAGCAGAAGTATTAATGATGTAGTGGCAGTAGGGGTGGTGGTATTATAGTAGTTTAATGGTGGTGGTAGTTGTAGTAGTGTTAATGATATAGTAGTAGTAGTAGTATTGATGACAGAACCGTAATGAAGATCAGAACAGTAATGCAGATCAGAACAGTAACGAGGATCAGAACCATAACTAGGATCAGAACAGTAACGAGGATCAGAACAGTAACGAGGATCAGAACAGTAACGAGGATCAGAACAGTAACGAGGATCAGAACAGTAACGAGGATCAGAACAGTAATGAGGATCAGAACAGTAATGAGGATCAGAACAGTAACGAGGATCAGAACAGTAATGAGGATCAGAACAGTAATGAGGATCAGAACAGTAACGAAGATCAGAACAGTAACGAGGATCAAACCGGAATGAGGATCAGAACAGTAACGAGGATCAGAGGATCAGAGCAGTAACTAGGATCAGAACCGTAACGAGGATCAGAGGATCAAAACAGTAACCAGGATCAGAACAGCAACGAGGATCAGAACAGTAACGAGGATCAGAACCGTAACGAGGATCAGAACAGTAACGAGGATCAGAATTGTAACGAGGATCAGAGGATCAGAACAGTAACCAGGATCAGAACAGTAACCAAGATCAGAACAGCAACGAGGATCAGAACAGTAACGAGGATCAGAACAGTAACGAGGTTCAGAACCGTAACGAGGATCAGAACAGTAACGAGGATCAGAACAGTAACGAGGATCAGAACAGTAACGAGGATCAGAACAGTAACGAGGTTCAGAACCGTAACGAGGATCAGAACAGTAACGAGGATCAGAACAGTAACGAGGATCAGAACAGTAACGAGGATCAGAACAGTAACCAGGATCAGAACAGTAACGAGGATCAGAACAGTAACGAGGATCAGAACAGTAACGAGGATCAGAACAGTAACGAGGATCAGAACAGTAACGAGGATCAGAACAGTAACGAGGATCAGAACAGTAATGAGGATCAGAACAGTAACCAGGATCAGAACAGCAACGAGGATCAGAACAGCAACGAGGATCAGAACAGTAACGAGGATCAGAACAGTAACGAGGATCAGAACAGTAACGAGGATCAGAACAGTAACGAGGATCAGAACAGTAACGAGGAGCTCCACCCTCTCTCTCTTAGTAAGGTAGGGGCAAGACTATGGGCGCCCCCTTCTGAAATTCAAAAGATGCTAAAACCTTTGAAATGGTGATTTGTCCAAAGCTGCTGGTTCTCTCACACATCCTGGTGTTTCATGACAGATCAACTGTATCATCTGTGAGCCCTGATCTAAAGTAGTGCACTACAATATAGGGAATAAGGTCTAAAGTAGTGCATTACAAAATAGGGAATAGGTTGCCATTTGGGACAGTTCACACAACTGAGACATAGCCAGGCAGTGAAAGCTAATCCAATTAACACATTAACACTCATTTACACACACACACTCATTCACACACTCATTCACACACACACACTCATTCACACACTCACACACACACACACACACACACACACACACACACACACACACACACACACACACACTCTCTCTCTCTCTCACACACTCATTCACACACAAACTCATTCACTCATTCACACACAACCACACACAATCCCTGAAATATTCAATAGACAAAAAGTATCTTGGCAGTGATGTGTCTCTTAGCCCCAGTCTCAGTGACGTGTCTCTCAGCCCCAGTCTCAGTGACGTGTCTCTCTCAGCCAGTCTCCAGTCTCAGTGACGTGTCTCAGCCCCAGTCTCAGTGACGTGTCTCTTAGCCCCAGTCTCAGTGACGTGTCTCTCAGTGACGTCAGCCCCAGTCTCAGTGACGTGTCTCTCAGCCCCAGTCTCAGTGACGTGTCTCTCAGCCCCAGTCTCAGTGACGTGTCTCTCAGTGACGTGTCTCTCAGCCCCAGTCTCAGTGACGTGTCTCTCAGCCCCAGTCTCAGTGACGTGTCTCTCAGCCCCAGTCTCAGTGACGTGTCTCTCAGCCCCAGTCTCAGTGACGTGTCTCTCAGCCCCAGTCTCAGTGAGCAGCCCCAGTCTCAGTGACGTGTCTCTCAGCCCCAGTCTCAGTGACGTGTCTCTCAGCCCCAGTCAGTCTCTCAGCCCCAGTCTCAGTGACGTGTCTCTCAGCCCCCAGTGTCAGTCTCAGTGACGTGTCTCTCAGCCCCAGTCTCAGTGACGTGTCTCTCAGCCCCAGTCTCAGTGACGTGTCTCTCAGCCCCAGTCTCAGTGACGTGTCTCTCAGCCCCAGTCTCAGTGACGTGTCTCTCAGCCCCAGTCTCAGTGACGTGTCTCTCAGCCCCAGTCTCAGTGACGTGTCTCTCAGCCCCAGTCTCAGTGACGTGTCTCTCAGCCCCAGTCTCAGTGACGTGTCTCTCAGCCCCAGACGTGTCTCTCAGTGACGTGTCTCTCAGCCCCAGTCTCAGTGACGTGTCTCTCAGCCCCAGTCTCAGTGACGTGTCTCTCAGCCCCAGTCTCA
>NW_024609782.1:207500-232500 GCF_018296145.1 Oncorhynchus tshawytscha
TGATGGGTGTCAGACCTGGCTGAATCAAAAATATTTACTGATGGGTGATATAAATGGTTACAGTGTTTTTGGTACAGATCTGAATCAGGAGTTGTCCTGATGGGTACAGATCTGAATCAGGAGTTTGTCCTGATGGGGGATCTGAATCAGGAGTTTGTCCTGATGGGGGATCTGAATCAGGAGTTTGTCCTGATGGGTGATCTGAATCAGGAGTTTGTCCTGATGGGTGATCTGAATCAGGAGTTTGTTCTGATGGGTGATCTGAATCAGGAGTTTGTCCTGATGGGGGATCTGAATCAGGAGTTTGTCCTGATGGGGGATCTGAATCAGGAGTTTGTCCTGATGGGGGATCTGAATCAGGAGTTTGTCCTGATGGGTGATCTGAATCAGGAGTTTGTCCTGATGGGGGATCTGAATCAGGAGTTTGTCCTGATGGGGGATCTGAATCAGGAGTTTGTCCTGATGGGTGATCTGAATCAGGAGTTTGTTCTGATGGGGGATCTGAATCAGGAGTTTGTCCTGATGGGGGATCTGAATCAGGAGTTTGTCCTGATGGGTGATCTGAATCAGGAGTTTGTTCTGATGGGGGATCTGAATCAGGAGTTTGTCCTGATGGGGGATCTGAATCAGGAGTTTGTCCTGATGGGTGATCTGAATCAGGAGTTTGTCCTGATGGGGGATCTGAATCAGGACTGGCTAACTGTCACGTCCGTTGTAAGGAGACCAAGGTGCAGCGTGATATGTGTACATTCTTCTTTAATAAAGAACGAAACACTGAACAACATAACAAAACGATACGTGACGCTGATATTGATAGTGCAGCCAGGCAACTAAACATAGAACAAGAACCCACAAACACAAAAGGGTAAAATGGCTGCCTAAATATGATCCCCAATCAGAGACAACAATAAACAGCTGCCTCTGATTGGGAACCAATTCAGGCCACCATAGACATACATAAACCTAGACCTATCAAACCCCTAGACATACAAAAAAACCTAGACAATACAAAAACTAGCATACCCACCCTCGTCACACCCTGACCTAACCAAAATATAAAGAAAACAGAGATATATAAGGTCAGAGCGTGACATCTAACTGGGATCATCTCAAAATAATTTGCAATACCTATAATCTCACTCAGATTGTCAACGGTGTAACTCGATCGAATTGAAAATATCCTCTGAAATCCTTTTTGGTTTGATTTGATTTTACCCAAATACTCCTCATCATTTTAATGCTTCTGGTATTTTTTTTTGCAAATTACATAAGTGATCACTGTGCTTATTGGCTGTGTGAGAGATGGTCAAATTCCTAAGAAATCTCCACGTGTTATTAGGAGAAGAATCAGGAAGCGGTTTGATGTTCAAGGTTGTTTACATGATGTATCTGGCATTGAATGGAATAGAATGGAATTAATCCCTGGTGTTGAACTAGTCTTTTCTTCCACAAAGCATTCCAGGATGTATGTAAAAGGCCCCTTTTTAAAAAATGCAGAGTTTAAGGGCAGAGAGAACCCTTGGTTTACTAAGGAACTTAGTCATAAGGGAACGAAATGCTATGTGGGCTAAAGCAAGAGGGGTCTGGTTCAGCGGGTGACTGGATGGCTTTTTAACGTCTTCGAAATATGGGCGTGGCTATGATCCGTAAATTGAAAGCAGACCACTAGCTGGAATCTACTTCACATAATTTAAATGATCCATCCACATTGTGTCAGGTAGTGAAAGGTTTGGAGTGCAAGAGAAGATACACAGCTTCCCAAACAATTGTTGGTCGACACACAGATTGTAACTGAGAGAGAACCTCCATTTTGAAAGCCTTGAACTAGCATGTTTTAGATATAGTTTATTTGAAAAGATCAAATGTATAATTGAGCCTCCTATGAAATTACCTGACACCCCTGTGCTCTCCTTCACCAGGTTCTCATTTTCATCCTTCTCTGTTTCAGAAGTGTGTAAAGCCCTGAAAGAAATTGGTGGGAAAAAAGAAATCCCCAGGCCCTGATGAACTAGACCCCCACCTCCTACACCTACTGTAGCTGTACCCCTCTTAACATGTATTTATAACCTCACGCTTGATGGAAATCTGCTTTTGTACTGCCTCTCCTGAAAGGTGGAGATCCTTCGCTGCTTGACAACTATCGACACATATCAAAATAGTCTGTACTGTCAAAGGTACTGGAGTCCTTAGTCAGTAGGCAGCTAAAGGTCTACCACCAAGAAAACAACATCTTAAATGGAATGTAAATCAGGTTTTTAGGTCTGGCCACAGCACTGTGTCAGCAACATTGATGGTTTTAAATGACATCCACTGTGCTCTTGATAAGAAGTTATATTGTGTTGTCTGTCTTTATTGATTTGTCTGAGGCTTTTGACACCGTGGACCCATGCTGTGTTGGTGCAAAGGTTCAAATGTTGTGGAATTACTGGTCAGGCTCTAGAATGGTTTATAAAGTACCTATCAAATCATACACAATGTGTAATGGCGGATGGTTGTAATCTGAGTCCATAGAGGTGTGCTCAGGTGTTCCGCAAGGTTCTATTTTGGGCCCACTGTTGTTCTTTTTGTATATCAACAACATTGGGGATCTTATTGAAACAGCAGATGTTAATTTTTATGCAGATGATACTGTTCTTTATTCAAGCGGTAGTAGTTTATCTTTAGCTTTTTAAAATGCCCAAATAGCATTTAACATCATACAACAGAATCTGTATGAGTTAAAGCTGGTTCTATATTCGGGTAAAACTAAATGCATGGTATTTTCAAATGCCTGGCATGTTACTAATCATGTCATTGCTAGATTGACTGGACATACTATACAGCAAGTTAAAGTGTACAACTATTTGGGTGTGTGGGTTGATGACAAGCTGAGCTTCACTGTGCATGTAGAGAACTGGATAAGGAAGCTCAAGCTGAAAATAGGTTTTTATTACCAGCATAAGGCTTGTTGTTCTCTGGAGGCCAGGAAGGAGCTGGTACAATGTACATTACTCTCGGTTTTAGATTGTAGTGATGTTATATACATGCAGGCCTCAGTCACTACCCTGAGAGCACTTGATTCAGTGTATCGTGCAGCCCTCAGGTTCATTACAAATCAGAAACTTCTAACACATCAGTGCGATCTCTACAGCTCTGCTTTGTCGTTGACCTTGCGTAGGCTTAAACACTGGTATACACTGAATAATAAGGCCAGATTGGGTAAAATGCCATTTTGTCTCTGTTATTTTTTAGGTCGGTAAATAAATATCAATTACTGTCCCATTCTCATTTGCTTCGAACAGAACCAAATATTAGAACAGTAGAAGAGTGTAATTGTCTTCAGTAGAGCTGTTTGAGGCAAGACTGTTGTACTGTAGTCTACTGTGTTGTATAGTGTTGTACTGTTGGCCATCAGACTGTTAAACAGACACCACTAACATTGAGTGGCTGCTGCCAACACACTGACACTGACACTGACTCAACTCCAGCCACTTTAATAATGGGAATTGATGGGAATTGATGTAAAATATATCACTAGCCACTTTAAACAATGCTACTTAATATAATGTTTACATACCCTACATTATTCATCTCATATGTATACGTATATACTGTACTCTATATCATCTACTTCATCCTTATGTAATACATGTATCACTAGCCACTTTAACTATGCCACTTTGTTTATATACTCATCTCATATGCATATACTGTACTCTATACCATCTACTGCATCTTGCCTATGCCGTTCTGTACCATCACTCATTCATATATCTTTATGTACATATTCTTTATCCCTTTACACTTGTGTGTATAAAGTAGTAGTTGTGGAATTGTTAGCTAGATTACTCGTTGGTTATTACTGCATTGTCGGAACTAGAAGCACAAGCATTTCGCTGCACTCGCATTAACATCTGCTAACCATGTGTATGTGACAAATAACATTTGATTTGATTTGATTTGATTTACTGTTGTCTACTGTGTTGTACTGTGTTGTACTGTTGTCTACTGTGTTGTTCTGTTGTCTACTGTGTTGTACTGTGTTGTACTGTTGTCTACTGTGTTGTTCTGTTGTCTACTGTGTTGTATAGTGTTGTTCTGTTGTCTACTGTGCTGTATAGTGTTGTACTATTGTCTACTATGAATGATATCACTGAAGCCCTTGACAAAAAAACAGCATTGTGTCACACTTTTTATTGATCTCTCTAAGGCTTTAGAGATCATGCTATACTAAGGCAGAGATTGTCGAGTGCAGGTCTTTCAGAGCATGCAGTTGCATGGTTTGCTAACTATCTGTCTGATAGAACTCAGTGCACTCAATTTGATGGGCTTAATTCTGTTAAATTGTCTGTCTTTAATGGTGTGCCCCAAGGCTCTGTACTTGGTCCTCTCTTATTCACTATTTATATAAATGATTTAGACAGAACTGTCCAAAATGCGCAACTTCATTTTTATGCTGATGATACTGTTATTTAAGGTTGTGCCTCGTCTCTTACAAAAGCTTTCCAGAACTTGCAAACTGCTTTTTTATACTGTTTAACATACCCTTGTGTCAATTGAAGCTTATCCTCAATACTGACAACACTAAAACTAATGGTGTTTTCTAAAGCAAGAAATAGACCTCTGAACCTTTCACCTATTACTACATGTCAGGGCAACGAGATGGAGGTTGTAATAAATCAATAATCAATAAAATATATATTTATTTAATTATCTTGGAATTTTAATTGATGACGGCGTCTCTTTTCAACAATTTACAAAATAATTGAAGCTGAAATTGGAATTTTATTTTAGGAAGGTTTTTTGAAGCCAGAAGGAGGCTAGTGTGAGCTACATTTGCGGCTTTACTGGACTACGGGGACCTTGAACTATGAACTTTACTGGACTACGGGGACCTTGTATATATGAACGCTTCCACTCAGCGAGATCAATGGACACTCTTTACCGTGACACTTTGAGATGTATTTTGAACTGCACAAAACCCTTACGCACCGCGGCACTTTGTATACCAGGGTTGGCTGGCCTTCTCTAGTCACTCGTAGGCTCATTCACTGGTATACTTTTATTTACAAAGCCATTTTGTGCTTACTACCTTTTTATTTGGGCATTTTTATTATTCAGAAATGTGGTGGGTACTCTCTTCGTTCGCTGGACCTTATCCTGCTAACTGTTCCAAATGTCCAAACTGAATTTGGTAAAAGCACTTTTATGTACTCTGCGCCATCGTCTTGGAATGCCTTACAAAAATACTTTTAAACTGGAACAACTTGTCCCGATTGGTGTTTTTAAATCACTGATGAAGGATTTTGAGGCTGATTCCCTGACCTGTCAATGTTTTTTAATTTGCTGTTTTATACTATTGTGAATTCTATGGTTTTTACTAGATTACTTGTAGTTATTCATGTTGTTTGTCTGTAATTTATGTAATGACATGGTGCTGCCTATCTTGGCGAGGACGCTCTTGAAAAAAGAGATTATAAATCTCAATGAGCCCTTCCTGGTTAACTAAAGGCTAAGTAAATAAAAACAAAAACAGTGTTGTACTGTTCTCTACTGTGTTGTGCAGTGTTGTACTGTTGTCTACTGTGTTGTACTGTTGTCTACTGTGTTGTACTGTTGTCTACTGTGTTGTATAGTGTTGTACTGTTGTCTACTGTGTTGTACTGTTGTCTACTGTGTTGTACTGTTGTCTACTGTGTTGTACTGTTGTCTACTGTGTTGTATAGTGTTGTACTGTTGTCTACTGTGTTGTACTGTTGTCTATTGTGGTGTATAGTGTTATGCTGTTTCTACTGTGTCGTACTGGTGTCTACTGTGTTGTAGTGTTGTCTACTGTGTTGTACTGTTGTCTACTGTGTTTTACTGGTGTCTACTGTGTTGTACTGTTGTCTACCGTGTTGTACTGGTGTCTACTGTGTTGTAGTGTTGTCTACTGTGTTGTATAGTGTTGTACTGTTGTCTACTATGTTGTATAGTGTTGTACTGTTGTCTACTGTGTTGTACTGTTGTCTACTGTGTTGTACTGCGGTCTACTGTGTTGTACTGTTGTCTACTGTGTTGTACTGTTGTCTACTGTGTTGTACTGTTGTCTACTGTGTTGTATAGTGTTGTACTGTTGTCTACTGTGTTGTATAGTGTTGTACTGTTGTCTACTATGTTGTATAGTGTTGTACTGTTGTCTACTGTGTTGTACTGTTGTCTACTGTGTTGTACTGTTGTCTACTGTGTTGTACTGTTGTCTACTGTGTTGTACTGCTGTCTACTGTGTTGTACTGCTGTCTACTGTGTTGTACTGCTGTCTACTGTGTTGTACTGCGGTCTACTGTGTTGTACTGCTGTCTACTGTGTTGTACTGCTGTCTACTGTGTTGTACTGCTGTCTACTGTGTTGTACTGCTGTCTACTGTGTTGTACCACAGAATAACAAAGATATGTTAGTTACCAGAGACGTTAACGTGAAACATTCAAACGTGGGGTGAAAAGAAGCACCTTTCACCATGACAATCACGTCAAAAAACATCAATTAACACCACAATGTCTCTCTCTCTCTCAATCTCTCTCTGTCTCTCTCTCTCTCTCTCTCTCTCTCTGTCTCTCTCTGTCTCTCTCTCTCTCTCTGTCTCTCTCTCTGTCTCTCTCTCACTCTCTCTCTTTCCCTCCCTGTCTCCCTCTCTCCCTCCCTATCTCCCACTCTCTGTCTACTTCCCTCTCCCACTCTCTGTCTCCCTCCCTCCTCTCTCTCTGTCTCTCTCTGTCTCTCTCTCTCTCTCTGTCTCGCTCTCTCTGTCTCTCTCTCTCTCTGTCTCTCTCTCTCTGTCTCTCTCTCTGTCTCTGTCTCACTCTCACTCTCTCTCTCCCTGTCTCCCCCCTCTCTCTCCCTGTCTCCCTCTCTCCCTCCCTCTCTCCTTCTCTCCCTCTCTCTCCCTCCCCCTATCTCTCTCTCTATCTCTCTCCCTCTCTCTCTTTCCCTCCCTGTCTCCCTCTCTCCCTCCCTATCTCCCTCTCTCTCTGTCTCCCTCCCTCCTCTCTCTCTCACTGTCTGTCTCCCTCCCTCTCTCTGTTGGTTTAATTCCATCCTTCCTGATACAATTTTTGTCTCATCACCATGTCGACCCACTGTGAGTTACACACCACATCCCATTGGTGCATCTTGGTAACAGACACACAACATCCCATTGGTGTATCTTGGTAACAGACACACCACATCCCATTGGTGTATCTTGGTAACAGACACACCACATCCCATTGGTGTATATTGGTAACAGACACACCACATCCCATTGGTGTATCTTGGTAACGGACACACCACATCCCATTGGTGCATCTTGGTAACAGACACAACACATCCCATTGGTGCATCTTGGTAACAGACACACCACATCCCATTGGTGCATCTTGGTAACAGACACACCACATCCCATTGGTGCATCTTGGTAACAGACACAACACATCCCATTGGTGCATCTTGGTAACAGACACAACACATCCCATTGGTGCATCTTGGTAACAGACACACCACATCCCATTGGTGCATCTTGGTAACAGACACAACACATCCCATTGGTGCATCTTGGTAACAGACACACCACATCCCATTGGTGTATATTGGTAACAGACACACCACATCCCATTGGTGTATCTTGGTAACAGACACACCACATCCCATTGGTGCATCTTGGTAACAGACACACCACATCCCATTGGTGTATCTTGGTAACAGACACACCACATCCCATTGGTGTATCTTGGTAACAGACACACCACATCCCATTGGTGTATCTTGGTAACGGACACCCATCCCATTGGTGCATCTTGGTAACAGACACACCACATCCCATTGGTGCATCTTGGTAACAGACACACCACATCCCATTGGTGCATCTTGGTAACAGACACACCACATCCCATTGGTGCATCTTGGTAACAGGCACAACACATCCCATTGGTGCATCTTGGTAACAGACACACCACATCCCATTGGTGCATCTTGGTAACAGACACAACACATCTCAGTAACAGATACAGATGAATCGTCATTCTTACTCAAAAAAATATCCTAAATTATTTGTACTTCTTGTTCATGGTGTAAATTAAATCTTAGCAAGCTGTGTGTTTCTCTCTCCAGCTCCATTAATCTAAGTCTGGATCAGTAATGAGATTATCGCTCCATTGATGAGCTTTAAACACACACACACACACACACACACACACACACATGCACACACACACGCGCGCACATGCACATGTACACAGACACACTGACGAATGCATGCACACACTCATGCAGTAAAACACCCAGTCAAAAATGTGCATTTTCCTGTGTTTTATTTTTATTTCCACAATATGAGGTTGGAAAAATACTGTGAAATAGTAAAAATATTGTCATTATTGGGTATTGTGATGTCATTATGGGGTATCGTGATGTCATTATGGGGTATTATGATGTCATTATGGGGTATTATGATGTCATTATGGGGTATCGTGATGTCATTATGGGGATTTATGATTTATGATGTCATTATGGGGTATTGTGATGTCATTATGATGTCATTGATGTCATTATGGGATATTGTGATGTCATTATGGGGTATTGTGTGTCGATTGAGGAGGAAAAAAATGTGTATTTAATGCATCTTAGAATAAGACTGTAACATAACACTATGTGGAAGAAGTCAAAGGGTCTGACTACTTCCCAGAATGCACTGTAAATCCTCTAAAGTATAACATTATAATTCAACATTTTACAGCACCACCTTCGGCTATAGCAGATAGATAGAAGCTGTTAGGCTGCTGTAGCTAATAGTAAAATGAGTCATGTGAACGCTTGGGAGAGAGCTGGTGCTTTGGAAAGGTTTACACACTTCAAACACTGTCTGTCACATAGGCCATCAATTTAAATTAACAGGACCAATCTCACACCCATCCTCTTCCCAGTGGTGGGGAGTAGGGAGTCGCACGCTGGCGTTCACACACACACACACACACACACACACGGGAATCAGTCACACGCCCATACCAGTTCAGGTGTCTGAGGGCTGAGAGAAGGATGACAGGAGACATGATGAATACTGTAGACAGGATGAATACTGTAGACAGGGTGAATACTGTAGAGAGGATGAATACTGTAGTCAGGGTGAATACTGGAGACAGGATGAATACGGTAGACAGGGTGAATACTGTAGACAGGGTGAATACTGTAGACAGGATGAATACTGTAGACAGGGTGAATACTGTAGACAGGATGAATACTGTAGACAGGGTGAATACTGTAGACAGGGTGAATACTGTAGACAGGGTGAATACTGTAGACAGGATGAATACTGTAGACAGGGTGAATACTGTAGACAGGATGAGAAGGGAGACAGGATGAATACTGTAGACAGGGTGAATACTGTAGACAGGGTGAATACTGTAGACAGGGTGAATACTGTAGACAGGGTGAATACTGTAGACAGGATGAATACTGTAGACAGGATGAATACTGTAGACAGGGTGAATACTGTAGACAGGGTGAATACTGTAGACAGGGTGAATACTGTAGTCTGAATGAGAAGTGAGACAGGATGAATACTGTAGTCTGAATGAGAAGTGAGACAGGATGAATACTGTAGTCTGAATGAGAAGTGAGACAGGATGAATACTGTAGCCTGAATGAGAAGTGAGACAGGATGAATACTGTAGTCTGAATGAGAAGTGAGACAGGATGAATACTGTAGTCTGAATGAGAAGTGAGACAGGATGAATACTGTAGCCTGAATGAGAAGTGAGACAGGATGAATACTGTAGTCTGAATGAGAAGTGAGACAGGATGAATACTGTAGTCTGAATGAGAAGTGAGACAGGATGAATACTGTAGTCTGAATGAGAAGTGAGACAGGATGAATACTGTAGTCTGAATGAGAAGTGATACAGGATGAATACTGTAGTCTGAATGAGAAGTGAGACAGGATGAATACTGTAGTCTGAATGAGAAGTGAGACAGGATGAATACTGTAGTCTGAATGAGAAGTGAGACAGGATGAATACTGTAGTCTGAATGAGAAGTGAGACAGGATGAATACTGTAGTCTGAATGAGAAGTGAGACAGGATGAATACTGTAGTCTGAATGAGAAGTGAGACAGGGTGAATACTGTAGTCTGAATGAGAAGTGAGACGGTGAATACTGTAGACAGGGTGAATACTGTAGACAGGGTGAATACTGTAAACAGGGTGAATACTGTAGACAGGATGAATACTGTATACAGGATGAATACTGTAGACAGGGTGAATACTAAAGACAGGGTGAATACTGTAGACAGGGTGAATACTGTAGACAGGATGAATACTGTAGACAGGGTGGATACTGTAGTCTGAATGAGAAGTGAGACAGGGTGAATACTGTAGACAGGGTGAATACTGTAGACAGGATGAATACTGTAGACAGGGTGGATACTGTAGTCTGAATGAGAAGTGAGACAGGGTGAATACTGTAGACTGAATGAGAAGTGAGACAGGATGAATCTGAACTGTAGTCTGAATGAGAAGTGAGACAGGATGAATACTGTAGCCTGAATGAGAAGTGAGACAGGATGAATACTGTAGTCTGAATGAGAAGTGAGACAGGATGAATACTGTAGTCTGAATGAGAAGTGAGACAGGATGAATACTGTAGCCTGAATGAGAAGTGAGACAGGATGAATACTGTAGTCTGAATGAGAAGTGAGACAGGATGAATACTGTAGTCTGAATGAGAAGTGAGACAGGATGAATACTGTAGTCTGAATGAGAAGTGAGACAGGATGAATACTGTAGTCTGAATGAGAAGTGATACAGGATGAATACTGTAGTCTGAATGAGAAGTGAGACAGGATGAATACTGTAGTCTGAATGAGAAGTGAGACAGGATGAATACTGTAGTCTGAATGAGAAGTGAGACAGGATGAATACTGTAGTCTGAATGAGAAGTGAGACAGGATGAATACTGTAGTCTGAATGAGAAGTGAGACAGGATGAATACTGTAGTCTGAATGAGAAGTGAGACAGGGTGAATACTGTAGTCTGAATGAGAAGTGAGACGGTGAATACTGTAGACAGGGTGAATACTGTAGACAGGGTGAATACTGTAAACAGGGTGAATACTGTAGACAGGATGAATACTGTATACAGGATGAATACTGTAGACAGGGTGAATACTAAAGACAGGGTGAATACTGTAGACAGGGTGAATACTGTAGACAGGATGAATACTGTAGACAGGGTGGATACTGTAGTCTGAATGAGAAGTGAG
The DNA here is from genome assembly GCF_018296145.1 of Oncorhynchus tshawytscha. Classification (NCBI taxonomy): domain Eukaryota; kingdom Metazoa; phylum Chordata; class Actinopteri; order Salmoniformes; family Salmonidae; genus Oncorhynchus; species Oncorhynchus tshawytscha. Next base: position 218,746 of record NW_024609782.1, read on the forward strand.
ACAGGGTGAATACTGTAGACAGGGTGAATACTGTAGACAGGATGAATACTGTAGACAGGGTGGATACTGTAGTCTGAATGAGAAGGAGACAGGGTGAATACTGTAGACAGGGTGAATACTGTAGACAGGATGAATACTGTAGACAGGGTGAATACTGTAGTCTCAATGAGAAGGAGACAGGATGAATACTGTAGACAGGGTGAATACTGTAGTCTCAATGAGAAGGAGACAGGATGAATACTGTAGACAGGATGAATACTGTAGACAGGATGAATACTGTAGACAGGGTGAATACTGTAGACAGGGTGAATACTGTAGACAGGATGAATACTGTAGTCAGGTTGAATACTGTAGACAGGATGAATACTGTAGACAGGATGAATACTGTAGACAGGGTGAATACTGTAGACAGGGTGAATACTGTAGACAGGATGAATACTGTAGACAGGGTGAATACTGTAGACAGGGTGAATACTGTAGACAGGGTGAATACTGTAGACAGGATGAGAAGGGAGACAGGATGAATACTGTAGACAGGGTGAATACTGTAGACAGGGTGAATACTGTAGACAGGGTGAATACTGTAGTCTCAATGAGAAGGGAGACAGGGTGAATACTGTAGACAGGGTGGATACTGTAGTCTGAATGAGAAGGAGACAGGGTGAATACTGTAGACAGGGTGAATACTGTAGACAGGATGAATACTGTAGACAGGGTGAATACTGTAGACACTGTAATACTGTGATGAGGTCCACAATGCTACATCATTATGTACCTCGGTAATGAGGTCCACAGTACTGCAGTACAGGCACATCGCTGTGACGGTTGTCCTCATTGTTCTCCGTCACATAAGCCTTTTATAAATGGACCAGACTTGGTTTATGCTTGAGGAGAAGCACATGTATTGACTGATAATAATGTGGGTTTTTAGAGATGTCTTCTTGATTGTCGCTGGTCACCTGTAAATGTTGAGAACCGTTTGTTAATAAGAGTTTGAGTCGGGAGCACCGGTTCGGTGCCAAAACCTTTTGTTTTCCTTCTCCCGATTTAATATATGTAATATTTAAATCATGAAAGTAGATGATCAGACGTGTGTTTGATTACCTTCTATTCCGTTATTCAAGAGGGTCCTGTTCATTTCCTCGTCAGATAAATGGGGGAGTGTTCGAGCGTGCAGTTCAGAGGGGGCTGGTTAAAATGCGGAAGACACATTTCGGTTGAATACATTCAGTTGTGCAACAGGCAACAGCCCCTTTCCCCTCCTTAATTAATGGTAGTATGGTAGTAGCTATGTACATGTTTACATCCCAGGTGGTGTCTATGTCCTTATCCCGGAGCAGATGGTGTCTATGTCCTTATCCCGGAGCAGATGGTGTCTATGTCCTTATCCCAGAGCAGATGGTGTCTATGTCCTTATCCCGGAGCAGATGGTGTCTATGTCCTTATCCCGGAGCAGATGGTGTCTATGTCCTTATCCCGGAGCAGATGGTGTCTATGTCCTTATCCCGGAGCAGATGGTGTCTTTGTTTTAATCCCGGAGGAGAGACATGTTTATATCCCAGATGGTGTCTTTGTTTTTATCCCGGAGGAGAGACATGTTTATATCCCAGATGGTGTCTATGTCCTTATCCCGGAGCAGATGGTGTCTATGTTTTATCCCGGAGGAGAGACATGTTTATATCCCAGATGGTGTCTTTGTTTTTATCCCGGAGGAGAGACATGTTTATATCCCAGATGGTGTCTTTGTTTTTATCCCGGGGGACGTACATGTTTATATCCCAGATGGTGTCTATGTCCTGATCCCGGAGGAGAGACATGTTTACATCCAGATGGTGTCTATGTTTTTATCCCGGAGGAGAGACATGTTTATATCCCAGATGGTGTCTATGTCCTTATCCCGGAGCAGATGGTGTCTATGTTTTATCCCGGAGGAGAGACATGTTTATATCCCAGATGGTGTCTTTGTTTTTATCCCGGAGGAGAGACATGTTTATATCCCAGATGGTGTCTTTGTTTTTATCCCGGGGGAGAGACATGTTTATATCCCAGAAGGTGTCTTTGTTTTTATCCCAGAGGAGAGACGTGTTTACATCCCAGATGGTGTCTTTGTTTTTATCCCAGAGGAGAGACGTGTTTACATCCCAGATGGTGTCTTTTTTTATCCCAGAGGAGAGACGTGTTTACATCCCAGATGGTGTCTTTGTTTTTATCCCAGAGGAGAGACGTGTTTACATCCCAGATGGTGTCTATGTTTTTATCCCAGAGGAGAGACGTGTTTACATCCCAGAAGGTGTCTTTTTTAGGTGTATAATCTCTATGTGCAGTATTTCATGTGTGTTGGTAGATAGGTGTATAATCTCTATGTGCAGTATTTCATGTGTGTTGGTAGATAGGTGTATAATCTCTATGTGCAGTATTTCATGTGTGTTGGTAGATAGGTGTATAATCTCTATGTACAGTATTTCATGTGTGTTGGTAGATAGGTGTACAATCTCTATGTACAGTATTTCATGTGCGTTGAATGTTAATGTGTGAGGGTTTCCCATTGGTTAATTGCATTATGAGTAGATTATTTAAATCTCGGTCTGTTGATGGTTTTCAGGTATGATACTGGGTTTTTCAGGTATGATTCTGCGTTTTCAGGTATGATACTGGGTTTTTCAGGTATGATTCTGGGGTTTTCAGGTATGATTCTGGGTTTTTCAGGTATGCTTCTGGGTTTTCAGGTATGATTCTGGGGTTTTCAGGTATGCTTCTGGGTTTTTCAGGTATGATTCTGCATTTTTCAGGTATGATGCTGGGGTTTTCAGGTATGATTCTGGGGTTTTCAGGTATGATTCTGGGTTTTTCAGGTATGCTTCTGGGTTTTTCAGGTATGATTCTGGGGTTTTCAGGTATGCTTCTGGGTTTTTCAGGTATGATTCTGCATTTTTCAGGTATGATGCTGGGGTTTTCAGGTATGATTCTGGGTTTTTCAGGTATGATTCTGGGGTTTTCAGGTATGATTCTGGGGTTTTCAGGTATGATTCTGGGTTTTTCAGGTATGATGCTGGGGGTTTTCAGGTATGATTCTGGGTTTTTCAGGTATGATTCTGGGGTTTTCAGGTATGATTCTGGGTTTTCAGGCATGATGCTGGGTTTTTCATGCACAATGCTGGGTTTTCATGCACAATGCTGGGTTTTTCAGGCATGATGCTGGGTTTTGAGGCATGATGCTGTGTTTTTCAGGCATGATGCTGGGTTTTGAGGCATGATGATGGGTTTTTCAGGCATGATGCTGGGTTTTGAGGCATGATGCTGGGTTTTTCAGGCCTGATGCTGGGTTTTTCAGGCATGATGCTGGGTTTTGAGGCATGATGATGGGTTTTTCAGGCATGATGCTGGGTTTTTCAGGCATGATGCTGGGTTTTGAGGCATGATGAAGGGTTTTTCAGGCATGATGCTGGGTTTTGAGGCATGATGTTGGGTTTTGAGGCATGATGCTGGGTTTTTCAGGCCTGATGCTGGGTTTTTCAGGCATGATGCTGGGTTTTGAGGCATGATGATGGGTTTTTCAGGCATGATGCTGGGTTTTTCAGGCATGATGCTGGGTTTTGAGACATGATGCTGGGTTTTTCATGCATGATGCTGGGTTTTCAGGTATGATGCTGGGTTTTCAGGCATGATGCTGGGTATCAGGTATGATCCTGGGTTTTGAGGCATGATGACGGGTTTTGAGGCATGATGCTGGGTTTTCTTTTGAACACGCTTATAGTTGATTTAGTTTATGTTCCTCAAATCAAATCAAAATCAAATCAAATTTATTTATATAGCCCTTCGTACATCAGCTGATATCTCAAAGTGCTGTACAGAAACCCAGCCTAAAACCCCAAACAGCAAGCAATGCAGGTGTAGAAGCACGGTGGCTAGGGAAAAACTCCCTAGAAAGGCCAAAACCTAGGAAGAAACCTAGAGAGGAACCAGGCTATGTGGGGTGGCCAGTCCTCTTCTGGCTGTGCCGGGTGGAGATTATAACAGAACATGGCCAAGATGTTCAAATGTTCATAAATGACCAGCATGGTCGAATAATAATAAGGCAGAACAGTTGAAACTGGAGCAGCAGCACAGTCAGGTGGAAGTTGAAACTGGAGCAGCAGCATGGCCAGGTGGACTGGGGACAGCAAGGAGTCATCATGTCAGGTAGTCCTGGGGCATGGTCCTAGGGCTCAGGTCAGTTGAAACTGGAACAGCAGCATGGCCAGGTGGACTGGGGACAGCAAGGAGTCCTCATGTCAGGTTGTCCTGGAGCTCAGGTCCTAGGGCTCAGGTCCTCCGAGAGAAAGAAAGAGAGAAGGAGAGAATTAGAGAACGCACACTTAGATTCACACAGGACACCGAATAGGACAGGAGAAGTACTCCAGATATAACAAACTGACCCTTGTTGCTATGTTCAGTTTCTTTTCTTTAGTAAATTTTTTACAGTTTGCCGGCTCTTTATTCTCAACTTGTAAAGAAAAAGCCTCCCTCTGGACAAGAACAATCTGTTCTGCGTTGTTGCCTTCTCACCGTAAAACCCTACCTCTGGGCCAACCTCAGTCCCTCACTGTAGAACCCTACCTCTGGGCCAACCTCAGTCCCTCACTGTAGAACCCTACCTCTGGGCCAACCTCAGTCCCTCACTGTAGAACCCTACCGCTGGGCCAACCTCAGTCCCTCACTGTAAAACCCTACCGCTGGGCCAACCTCAGTCCCTCACTGTAGAACCCTACCGCTGAGCCAACCTCAGTCCCTCACCGTAAAACCCTACTGCTGGGCCAACCTCAGTCCCTCACCGTAAAACCCTACCTCTGGGCCAACCTCAGTCACTCACCGTAAAACCCTACCGCTGGGCCAACCTCAGTCCCTCACTGTAGAACCCTACCGCTGGGCCAACCTCAGTCCCTCACTGTTACACCCTACCGCTGGGCCAACCTCAGTCCCTCACTGTAGAACCCTACCGCTGAGCCAACCACAGTCCCTCACTGTAGAACCCTCCCGCTGGGCCAACCTCAGACCCTCACTGTAGAACCCTACCGCTGTGCCAACCACAGTCCCTCACTGTAGAACCCTACCGCTGGGCCAACCTCAGTCCCTCACTGTAAAACCCTACCGCTGAGCCAACCACAGTCCCTCACTGTAGAACCCTACCGCTTGGCCAACCTCAGACCCTCACTGTAAAACCCTACCGCTGGGCCAACCTCAGTCCCTCACTGTAGAACCCTCCCGCTGGGCCAACCTCAGACCCTCACTGTAGAACCCTACCGCTGTGCCAACCACAGTCCCTCACTGTAAAACCCTACCACTTGGCCAACCACAGTCCCTCACTGTAAAAATTACAGACCTCTACATGCTTTGTAAGTAGGAAAACCTGCCAAATCGGCAGTGTATCAAATACTTGTTCTCCCCACTGTATATATATATATGTGGGTTTTGAGGTTTTGGAGAATAAGTAATGAAGAGGGACTTCTGAAAAATAAGAACTTTCAGAATATATATTTTTGTTGCGAAAAGAGTCCAAAATCTTTAAGGAGGGTTTGGCCTGGTTTTGTAGCTGGATTTGTGGTCTGATCAAAGCATGTCACAAAAGGAACATTCTAGAAGAAAAAGAAACGCCTAACTATTCAGGCCAGCACCTCGCCTGATGAAGACAGCTGTCTACTCCGAGTAGAAAACTTGAAAATAAAAGAGATCCACACACTCTAGGAGCTCAGATGCAAAACTGTAATTACCAACGTTTCCACAGCCAAGCTGTCTTTCATCAGGGTATAATATATATACACCAATATATATATATATATATATATATATATATATATATATATATATATATATATATATATATATATATATACAGTGGGGCAAAAAAGTATTTAGTCAGCCACCAATTGTGCAAGTTCTCCCACTTAAAAAGATGAGAGAGGCCTGTACTTCTCATCATAGGTAGACTTCAACTATGACAGACAACATTTTTAATGAATTTATTTGCAAATTATGGTGGAAAATAAGTATTGGTGGCTGACTAAATACTTTTTTGCCCCACTGTACATTAATAATATATATACCCTGATGAAGACAGCTTGGCTGTGGAAACGTTGGTAATTACATTTTTGCATCTGAGCTCCTAGAGTGTGCGGCTCTCCTTTATTTTCACGACAGTAACATTAACAGGGTTTTGTTGATATTAAGGCCAATTTCACTGCCGGACTCTGAATCCTGATACAATCCACTGATCAACTAAACACAGTTAACGCACATAATCACAGATAACCTGCTCTGTTCCTGAAACAATCCACTGATCAACTAAACACAGTTAACGCACATAATCACAGACAACCTGCTCTGTTCCAGAAACAATCCACTGATCAACTAAACACAGTTAACGCACATAATCACAGACAACCTGCTCTGTTCCAGAAACAATCCACTGATCAACTAAACACAGTTAACGCACATAATCACAGATAACCTGCTCTGTTCCAGAAACAATCCACTGATCAACTAAACACAGTTGCACATAATCACAGACAACCTGCTCTGTTCCAGAAACAATCCACTGATCAACTAAACACAGTTAACGCACATAATCACAGACAACCTGCTCTGTTCCAGAAACAATCCACTGATCAACTAAACACAGTTAACGCACATAATCACAGACAACCTGCTCTGTTCCAGAAACAATCCACTGATCAACTAAACACAGTTAACGCACATAATCACAGACAACCTGCTCTGTTCCAGAACCAAAGAGAGAGAGAGATACTCAGACCGAAGAGAATAATTCTTGCCCAAAATTATAATTCTATTACAAAGAATTTGAAACTAAAAAAAATGTAGAAAAAATCTAATATTTATTGGGTGAAAAGACAAAATGTGCAGTTTTGGCACAAATATGTGTCCTCCTGCCACAACCTGAGGGACAGCCAGTGAAAAGTGCAATGTAATGTCGAAAATATGTCATGTGTCTTCTCAGTCATGTTGATACTGGTCTACTACCACTGCTTTAATGTATTGTTGTTCTTATTAATATTGTTGTTGTGGTTGTTGTTAATGGTAATCCCATGTCCACTACTACTAACATTATTGTTAATAGTAATCCCATGTCCACTACTACTAACATTATTGTAAATGGTAATCCCATGTCCACTACTACTAACATTATTGTTAATGGTAATCCCATGTACACTACTACTAACATTATTGTTAATAGTAATCCCATGTCCACTACTACTAACATTATTGTTAATGGTAATCCCATGTACACTACTACTAACATTATTGTTAATGGTAATCCCATGTCCACTACTACTAACATTATTGTTAATGGTAATCCCATGTCCACTACTACTAACATTATTGTTAATGGTAATCCCATGTCCACTACTACTAACATTATTGTTAATAGTAATCCCATGTCCACTACTACTAACATTATTGTTAATGGTAATCCCATGTCCACTACTACTAACATTATTGTTAATGGTAATCCCATGTACACTACTACTAACATTATTGTTAATGGTAATCCCATGTACACTACTACTAACATTGTTGTTAATGGTAATCCCATGTACACTACTACTAACATTATTGTTAATGGTAATCCCATGTCCACTACTACTAACATTGTTGTTAATGGTAATCCCATGTCCACTACTACTAACATTATTGTTAATGGTAATCCCATGTCCACTACTACTAACATTATTGTTAATGGTAATCCCATGTCCACTACTACTAACATTATTGTTAATGGTAATCCCATGTCCACTACTACTAACATTATTGTTAATGGTAATCCCATGTCCACTACTACTAACATTATTGTTAATGGTAATCCCATGTCCACTACTACTAACATTATTGTTAATGGTAATCCCATGTACACTACTACTAACATTGTTGTTAATGGTAATCCCATGTACACTACTACTAACATTATTGTTAATGGTAATCCCATGTCCACTACTACTAACATTATTGTTAATGGTAATCCCATGTCCACTACTACTAACATTGTTGTTAATGGTAATCCCAAATCCACTACTACTAACATTGTTGTTAATGGTAATCCCATGTCCACTACTACTAACATTATTGTTAATGGTAATCCCATGTACACTACTACTAACATTATTGTTAATGGTAATCCCATGTCCACTACTACTAACATTGTTGTTAATGGTAATCCCATGTACACTACTACTAACATTATTGTTAATGGTAATCCCATGTACACTACTACTAACATTATTGTTAATGGTAATCCCATGTCCACTACTACTAACATTATTGTTAATGGTAATCCCATGTACACTACTACTAACATTATTGTTAATGGTAATCCCATGTACACTACTACTAACATTATTGTTAATGGTAATCCCATGTCCACTACTACTAACATTATTGTTAATGGTAATCCCATGTACACTACTACTAACATTATTGTTAATGGTAATCCCATGTCCACTACTACTAACATTATTGTTAATGGTAATCCCATGTACACTACTACTAACATTATTGTTAATGGTAATCCCATGTACACTACTACTAACATTATTGTTAATGGTAATCCCATGTCCACTACTACTAACATTGTTGTTAATGGTAATCCCATGTCCACTACTACTAACATTATTATTGGGCCGCCCCCAGGTGGTGAGGGTAGGCAACAACATCTCCTCCCCGCTGATCCTCAACACTGGGGCCCCACAAGGGTGCGTTCTGAGCCCTCTCCTGTACTCCCTGTTCACCCACGACTGCGTGGCCATGCACGCCTCCAACTCAATCATCAAGTTTGCGGACGACACAACAGTGGTAGGCTTGATTACCAACAACGACGAGACGGCCTACAGGGAGGAGGTGAGGGCCCTCGGAGTGTGGTGTCAGGAAAATAACCTCACACTCAACGTCAACAAAACTAAGGAGATGATTGTGGACTTCAGGAAACAGCAGAGGGAACACCACCCCATCCACATCGATGGAACAGTAGTGGAGAGGGTAGCAAGTTTTAAGTTCCTCGGCATACACATCACAGACAAACTGAACTGGTCCACTCACACAGACAGCATCGTGAGGAAGGCGCAGCAGCGCCTCTTCAACCTCAGGAGGCTGAAGAAATTCGGCTTGTCACCAAAAGCAATCACAAACTTCTACAGATGCACAATCGAGAGCATCCTGGCGGGCTGTATCACCGCCTGGTATGGCAACTGCACCGCCCTCAACCGTAAGGCTCTCCAGAGGGTAGTGAGGTCTGCACAACGCATCACCGGGGGCAAACTACCTGCCCTGCAGGACACCTACACCACCCGATGCTACAGGAAGGCCATAAAGATAATCAAGGACATCAACCACCCGAGCCACTGCCTGTTCACCCCGCTGTCATCCAGAAGGCGAGGTCAGTACAGGTGCATCAAAGCTGGGACCGAGAGACTGAAAAACAGCTTCTATCTCAAGGCCATCAGACTGTTAAACAGCCACCACTAACATTGAGTGGCTACTGCCAACACACTGTCAATGACACTGACTCTACTCCAGCCACTTTAACCATGGGAATTGATGGGAAATGATGTAAATATATCACTAGCCACTTTAAACAATGCTACCTTATATAATGTTACTTACCCTACATTATTCATCTCATATGCATACGTTGATACTGTACTCTATATCATTGACTGCATCCTTATGTAATACATGTATCACTAGCCACTTTAACTATGCCACTTGGTTTACATACTCATCTCATATGTATATACTGTACTCAATATCATCTACTGTATCTTGCCTATGCTGCTCTGTACCATCACTCATTCATATATCCTTATGTACATATTCTTTATCCCCTTACACTGTGTATAAGACAGTAGTTTTTTTGGAATTGTTAGTTAGATTACTTGTCCGTTATTACTGCATTGTCGGAACTAGAAGCACAAGCATTTCGCTACACTCGCATTAACATCTGCTAACCATGTGTATGTGACAAATAACATTTGATTTGATTTGATTTGATTTGATTTGATTTGATTTATTGTTAATGGTAATCCCATGTACACTACTACTAACATTATTGCTGCTAGTCCCACCATTTATTTATAAATAAATATATTTTTCAATATGTACACTTTGATAATGCAAGTAATAATGAACTTGCCATGTCAATAAAGTCAATTGAATTGAAATGAGAGAGAGAGAGAGAGAGACAGAGAGAGCACGAGAGAGCGAGAGAGAGAGAGAGACAGAGACAGACAGACAGACAGACAGACAGACAGACAGACAGACAGACAGGCAGACAGACAGACAGACAGGCAGGCAGGCAGACAGACAGACAGACAGACAGGCAGGCAGGCAGGCAGGCAGACAGACAGACAGACAGACAGACAGACAGACAGACAGACAGACAGACAGACAGACAGACAGACAGACAGACAGACAGACAGACAGACAGACAGACAGACAGACAGACAGACAGACAGACAGACAGACAGACAGACAGACAGACAGAGAGGATCAGGGGCAGCAGAGGAGAAGAAACAGCTCTACATCCTGTCACTCCTCCTTGTATTAATCCCCTCCTCATTTAGCTTCCTGTCTTCATCAAGGTCAACATTCATTCCCTTTATGAGATGAGTCTTAACGTGTCCTTACCTTCTCTAATCTGTTCATTCTCTCCGGGTGTTGAACACCAGAGTGTCAGAGAGACAACACTAAGGCTGAGTCCCAAATGGCGCACTATGTCCCTATATAGTGCACTATTACAGGTCCCTGGGCAAAAGTAGTGCGCTAAAGCAGGGAATAGGGTTTCATTTTGGACAACAACAAAAAAACTCCTCTCCTCTTCAACCATAAAAGCATTACTCCTGTAATCTCTTTTGTATTGTTGGTGCGGCGGCTGCTGCCTCAGAGTGGTGAGACTAACAGGCTTTCAGGTAGAATCATTTTCAACGTTAAGATGTTGAAACCGCTAAGCCTCTATGCAACAGCTTACTGTACATGTGCTAAACTGACGGCGAGCACTGAGCGCCGTACCACAGTGAGACCATGGAAAGACCACGGAAAGACCACAGAAAGACCACTGAAAGACCACTGAAAGACCACAGAAAGACCACAGAAAGACCACAGAAAGACCACAGAAAGACCACTGAAAGACCACGGAAAGACCACTGAAAGACCACTGAAAGACCACTGAAAGACCACTGAAAGACCACAGAAAGACCACAGAAAGACCACAGAAAGACCACAGAAAGACCACAGAAAGACACTGAAAGACCACTGAAAGACCACTGAAAGACCACTGAAAGACCACTGAAAGACCACAGAAAGACCACAGTGAGACCATGGAAAGACCACAGAAAGACCACAGAAAGACCACAGAAAGACCACAGAAAGACCACTGAAAGACCACAGAAAGACCACGGAAAGACCACAGAAAGACCACTGACAGACCACTGAAAGACCACAGAAAGACCACTGAAAGACCACAGAAGACCACAGAAAGACCACAGAAAGACCACAGAAAGACCACTGACAGACCACTGAAAGACCACGGAAAGACCACTGAAAGACCACTGACAGACCAAGACCGCTAGTAAAACCAAATGCTTTCAACCGATCGCTGCTCGCACCTGCCCAGCATCACTACTCTGGATGGTTCTGACTTAGAATATGTGGACAACTACAAATACCTAGGTGTCTGGTTAGACTGTAAACTCTCCATCCAGACCCATATTAAGCATCTCCAATTCAAAATTAAATCTAGAATCGGCTTCCTATTTCGCAACAAAGCCTCCTTCGCTCACGCCGCCAAACATACCCTCGTAAAACTGACTATCCTACCGATCCTCGACTTCGGCGATGTCATTCACAAAATAGCCTCCAACACTCTCCTCAGCAAACTGGATGTAATCTATCACAGTGCCATCTGTTTGGTCACCAAAGCCCCATATACTACCCAACACTGCGACCTGTATGCTCACTGGCTGGTCCTCGCTACATATTCGTCGCCAGACCGACTGGCTCCAGGTCATCTATAAATCTATGCTAGGTAAAGCTCCGCCTTATCTCAGCTCACTGGTCACCATAGCAACACCCACCCGTAGTACGCGCTCCAGCAGGTATATCTCACTGGTCATCCCCAAAGCCAACACCTCCTTTGGCCGCCTTTCATTCCAGTTCTCTGCTGCCAATGACTGGAACAAATTGCAAAAATCCCTGAAGCTGGAGACTTATTTCTCCCTCACTAACTTTAAACATCAGCTATCTGAGCAGCAAACCGATCGCTGCAGCTGTACATAGCCCATCTGTAAATAGCCCACCCAATCTACCTACCTCATCCCCATAATGTTTTTATTTACTTTTTCTGCTCTTTTGCACACCAGTATTTCTACTTGCTCATCTATCACTCCAGTGTTAATCTGCTAAATTGTAATTAATTCTCTACTGTGGCCTATTTATTGCCTTACCTCCTCAGGCCATTTACACACACTGTATATAGACTTTATTTTTTTCTACTGTATTATTGACTGTATGTTTGTTTACTCCATGTGTAACTCTGTGTTGTTGTTTGTGTCACACTGCTTTGCTTTATCTTGGCCAGGTCACAGTTGTAACTGAGAACTTGTTCTGAACTGGCCTACCTGGTTAAATAAAGGTGAAATAAAATAAATAAATAAAAAATGTTAAGAACGATGACCAGGGGTCATGACCTCTGTGTTATACGGAGTTTAGAACGATGACCAGGGTCATGACCTCTGTAATATAAGGAGCCTGGTTGACGTGTCTCCATGTTTAGAACGATGACCAGGGGTCATGACCTCTGTTATACGGAGTTTAGAACGATGACCAGGGGTCATGACCTCTGTGTTATACGGAGTTTAGAACGATGACCAGGGTCATGACCTCTGTAATATAAGGAGCCTGGTTGACGTGTCTCCATGTTTAGAACGATGACCAGGGGTCATGACCTCTGTAATATACGGAGCCTGGTTGACGTGTCTCCATGTTTAGAACGATGACCAGGGTCATGACCTCTGTCACCCGTTGGGGCGCAGGTCACAGTAGTGTCCTATACAGGGAAACGGTGCCATCCGTCACTTCCTCTGTAGATGTTGCCTGGACAGTGAGTTTATAGCAGAAATAATGACTCAACACAAAGGTATAAATACTGCTCCTACAGTACCTCACACACACACACACACACACACACACACACACACACACACACACACACACACACAGACACACACACACACGCACACACACACACACACAGAGACAACACACACACACACACACACACACACACACACATTCAGACACAGACACACACACACACACACACACGTGCCGCTCCAGCAGATATGTAGAACTGCCAGGACAGCAGACACACTACATCTCACTCCAGAAACCATTATTGTTTTAGAGATGGCAGCACAGAATATCAGATTAGATCAGAATAAGATTAGATCAGAATAGGTTTAGGTTAGAATAGGTACCAGAATAGGATTCCACCAGAACAGGTCTAGAACTGATCTGGTCAGTGGTGTGTGGTGTATCTCAGTCAGAATATAAATGAATATGTCAACACTCAGTGCATCGTTTGAAAAGAGACCACAGCAGTTTTCCTGCGTCGGCCAGGACGATGACGTTGAGCGTCGGAACACCTTGGAATTGATTGAACCTGAACACGACACGTCACCACAGAATAGGTCCTGAAACAGGATCAGAGACGTG
>NW_024609782.1:237500-242500 GCF_018296145.1 Oncorhynchus tshawytscha
ATAGACAGGGATAGAGACAGGAGACAGGGATAGAGACAGGGACAGGGATAGAGAGAGACAGGGATAGAGACAGGAGACAGGGGGATAGAGACAGGAGACAGGGATAGAGACAGGAGACAGGGATAGAGACAGGGAGACAGGGATAGAGACAGGAGACAGGGATAGAGACAGGGATAGAGACAGGGATAGAGACAGGAGACAGGGGGACAGAGACAGGGATAGAGACAGGAGACAGGGTTAGAGACAGGAGACGGGGATAGAGACAGCAGATGGGGATAGAGACAGGAGACAGGGATAGAGACAGGAGACAGGGATAGAGACAGGAGACAGGGATAGAGACAGGAGACAGGGATAGAGACAGGAGACAGGGATAGAGACAGGAGACAGGGATAGAGACAGGGATAGAGACATTAGACGGGGATAGAGACAGGAGACAGGGATAGAGATGGGGATAGAGACAGGAGACAGGGATAGAGACAGGGATACAGACAGGGACAGGGGATAGAGACAGGAGACAGGGATAGAGAAAGGAGGCAGGGATAGAGACAGGGATAGAGACAGGAGACAGGGATAGACAGGGATAGAGACAGGGATAGAGACAGGGATAGAGACAGGAGACAGGGATAGAGACAGGAGACAGGGATAGAGACAGATAGAGACAGGGATAGAGACAGGAGACAGGGATAGAGACAGGAGACAGGGATAGAGACAGGAGACAGGGATAGAGACAGAGACAGGGATAGAGACAGGAGACAGGGATAGAGACAGGAGACAGGGATAGAGACAGAGACAGGGATAGAGACAGCAGACAGGGATAGAGACAGGAGACAGGGATAGAGACAGGAGACAGGGATAGAGACAGGAGACAGGGATAGAGACAGCAGGGATATAGAGACAGGGATAGAGACAGGAGACAGGGATAGAGACAGGGATAGAGACAGGGATAGAGACAGGGATAGAGACGGGGATAGAGACGGGGATAGAGACAGGGATAGAGACAGAGACAGGGATAGAGACAGGAGACAGGGATAGAGACAGGAGACAGGGATAGAGACAGGAGACAGGGATAGAGACAGGGATAGAGACAGGTGACAGGGATAGAGACAGGAGACAGGGATAGAGACAGGGATAGAGACGGGGATAGAGACAGGAGACGGGGATAGAGAGAGACAGGGATAGAGAGGAGAGGGATAGAGACAGGAGACAGGGATAGAGACAGGGATAGAGACAGGGATAGAGACAGGGATAGAGACAGGAGACGGGGATAGAGACGGGGATAGAGACAGGAGACAGGGATAGAGACAGGGGAGACAGGGATAGAGACAGGGATATAGACAGGAGACAGGGATAGAGACAGGAGACAGGGATAGAGATGGGGATAGAGACAGGAGACAGGGATAGAGACAGGAGACAGGGATAGAGGGGATAGAGACAGGAGACAGGGATAGAGACAGGAGACAGGGATAGAGACAGGAGACAGGGATAGAGACAGGGATAGAGACAGGGATAGAGACAGGAGACAGGGATAGAGACAGGAGACAGGGGAGACAGGGATAGAGACAGGAGACAGGGAGACAGAGACAGGGATAGAGACAGGAGACAGGGATAGAGACAGGAGACAGGGATAGAGACAGGAGACAGGGATAGAGACAGGAGACAGGGATAGAGACAGGGATAGAGACAGGAGACAGGGATAGAGACAGGAGACAGGGATAGAGACAGGAGACAGGGATAGAGACAGAGATGGAGACGGGGATAGAGACAGGAGACAGGGATAGAGACAGGGATAGAGACAGGGATAGAGACAGGGATAGAGACAGGGATAGAGACAGGAGACAGGGATAGAGGACAGGGATAGAGAGGGGATAGAGACAGGAGACAGGGATAGAGACAGGGAGACAGGGATAGAGACAGGAGACAGGGATAGAGACAGGAGACAGGGATAGAGACAGGAGACAGGGATAGAGACAGGGATAGGGATAGGAGACAGGGATAGAGACAGGGATAGGGATAGAGACAGGGGAGACAGGGATAGAGACAGGAGACAGGGATAGAGACAGGAGACAGGGATAGAGACAGGAGACAGGGATAGAGACAGGAGACAGGGATAGAGACAGGGATAGAGACAGGAGACAGGGATAGAGACAGAGACAGGGATAGAGACAGGAGACAGGGATAGAGACAGGAGACAGGGATAGAGACAGGAGACAGGGATAGAGACAGACAGGGATAGAGACAGGGATAGAGACAGGAGACGGGGATAGAGACAGGAGACAGGGATAGAGACAGGGATAGAGACAGGAGACAGGGATAGAGACAGGGATAGAGACAGGATAGAGACAGGGATAGAGACAGGAGACAGGGATAGAGACAGGGATAGAGACAGGAGACAGGGATAGAGACAGGAGACAGGGATAGAGACAGGGGAGACAGGGATAGAGACAGGAGACAGGGATAGAGACAGGAGACAGGGATAGAGACAGGAGACAGGGATAGAGACAGGAGACAGGGATAGAGACAGGAGACAGGGATAGAGAGGGATAGAGACAGGAGACAGGGATAGAGACAGGGGAGACAGGGATAGAGACAGGAGACAGGGATAGAGACAGGAGGGATAGAGACAGGAGACAGGGATAGAGACAGGGATAGAGACAGGAGACAGGGATAGAGACAGGAGACAGGGATAGAGACAGGGATAGAGACAGGAGACAGGGATAGAGACAGGAGACAGGGATAGAGACAGGGATAGAGACAGGAGACAGGGATAGAGACAGGGATAGAGACAGGAGACAGGGATAGAGACAGGAGACAGGGATAGAGATGGGGATAGAGACAGATAGAGACAGGGATAGAGACAGGAGACAGGGATAGAGACAGGACAGGGATAGAGACAGAGACAGGGATAGAGACAGGAGACAGGGATAGAGACAGGGATAGAGACAGGAGACAGGGATAGAGACAGGAGACAGGGATAGAGACAGGAGACAGGGATAGAGACAGGGATAGAGACAGGAGACAGGGATAGAGACAGGAGACAGGGATAGAGACAGGAGGGGATAGAGACAGGAGACAGGGATAGAGACAGGGATAGAGAGGGGATAGAGACAGGAGACAGGGATAGAGACAGGAGACAGGGATAGAGACAGGAGACAGGGATAGAGACAGGAGAGAGACAGAGACAGGGATAGAGACAGGAGACAGGGATAGAGACAGGAGACAGGGATAGAGACAGACAGGGATAGAGACAGGGATAGAGACAGGGATAGAGACAGGAGACAGGGATAGAGACGGGGATAGAGACAGGAGACGGGAATAGAGACAGGAGACGAGGGTAGAGACAGGAGACAGGGATAGAGACCCTCTAGTCTACACACTACCCTCTCTCTCTCTTTCTCTCCCTCTCTCCCCCCTCCCCTCCCTCCCTCCCTCCCCTCCCCCCTCCCCCTCCCTCCCTCCCCCTCCCCCTCCCTCCCTCCCTCCCTCCCTCCCTCCCCCTCTCCCCCTCCCTCCCTCCCTCCCATCCCTCCCTCCTCCCTCCCTCCCTCCCTCCCCCCTCCCTCCCTCCCTCCCTCCCTCCCTCCCTCTCTCCCTCCTCTCCCTCCTCCCTCCCTCCCTCCCCTCCCTCCCTCCCTCCCTCCCTCCCTCCCTCTCTCTCTCTCTCTCTCTCTCTCCCTCCCTCCCTCCCTCCTCCCTCCCTCCCTCCCTCCCTCCTCTCCCTCCCTCCCTCCCTCCCTCCCTCCCTCCCTCCCTCCCTCCCTCCCTCCCTCCCTCCCTCTCCTCTCTCTCCCATCCCTCTCTCCCTCCCTCCCTCCCTCCCTCCCTCCCCCCCCTCCCTCCCCCCTCCCTCTCTCTCTCGGGGATCCCCCTCCCTCCCTCCTCCCCCTCCCTCCCTCCCTCCCTCCCTCCCTCTCCTCTCTCTCTCTCCCCCCTCCCTCCCTCCCTCCCTCCCTCCCTCCCTACCTCCCTCCCTCCACCCTCCCTCCCCATCCCTCCCTCCCTCCCTCCCTCCCTACCTCCCTCCCTCCCTCCCTCCCTCCCTCCCTCCCTCCCTCCCTCCCTCCCTCCCTCCCTACCTCCCTCCCTACCTCTCTCTCTCTCCCTCCCTCCCTCCCTCCCTCCCTCCCTCCCTCTCCCTCCCTCCCTCCTCCCTCCCTCCCTCCCTCCCTCCCTCCCTCCCTCCCTCCCTCCCTCCCTCTCCTCTCTCCCATCCCTCTCTCCTTCTCCCTCCCTCCCTCCCTACCCCCCCCTCCCCTCCCTCCCTCCCTCCCTCTCTCTCTCTCTCTCTCTCCCTCCCTCCCTCCCTCCCTCCCTCCCTCCCTCCCTCCCTCCCTCCCTCCCTCCTCTCTCTCTCTCTCTCTCCCTCCCTCCCTCCCTCCCTCCCTCCCTCCCCTCCCCTCCCTCCCTCCCTCCCTCCCTCCCTCCCCCTCCCTCCCTCCCTCCCTCCCCATCCCTCCCTCCCTCCCCCCTCCCTCCCTCCCTCCCTCCCTCCCTCCCTCCCTCCCTCCCTCCCTCTCTCCTCCCTCCCTCCCTCCCTCCCCTCCCTCCCTCCCTCCTCCCTCCCTCCCTCCCTCCCTCCCTCCCTCCCTCCCTCCCTCCCTCCCTCCTTCTCCCTCCCTCCCTCCCTCCCTCCCCTCCCTCCCCCCTACCTCCCTCCCTCCCTCCCTCCCTCCCTCCCCCCCTCCCTCCCTCCCTCCCTCCCTCCCTCCCTCCTCCCTCCCTCCCTCCCTCCCTCCCTCCCTCCCTCCCTCCCTCTCTCTCTCCCCTCCCTCCCTCCCTCCCTCCCTCCCTCCCTCCCTCCCTCCCTCCCTCCCTCCCTCCCTCCCTCCCTCCTCCCTCCCCTCCCTCCCTCCCTCCCTCCCTCCCCTCCCTCCCTCCCTCCTCCCTCCCTCCCTCCCTCCCTCCCTCCCTCCCTCCCTCCCTCCCTCCCTCCCTCCTCCCTCCCTCCCTCCCTCCCTCCCTCCCCTCCCTCCCTCCCTCCCTCCCTCCCTCCCTCCCTCCCT
>NW_024609782.1:247500-260000 GCF_018296145.1 Oncorhynchus tshawytscha
AACAGAGGGTCCAGGTGTACCAGATGCAGAATGGACACCCCCCCCAACAGTAATCCAGGTGTACCAGCACAGAATGGACACATCATCCAGTCCTCCAGGTGTACCAGATGCAGAATGGACACCCCTCCCCAACAGTAGGGTCCAGGTGTACCAGATGCAGAATGGACACCACTCCCCAACAGTAGGTCCAGGTGTACCAGATGCACACCCCCCCCATGGCACACTAAGATTCAGAATGGAACACCCAACAGTAGGATCCAGGTGTACCAGATGCAGAATGGACACCCCTCCCCAACAGTAGGATCCAGGTGTACCAGATGCATATTGGACCCTATGGCTCCATGTAATCCCCCCATGGAGTCACTAACATTCAGCAATAGGCAGAACACATCATCCAGCCCCCGTCCACCTCTAATGCCCCCTGGCCACCAACATTCAGCACAGGGACCACATCATCCAGACCCTCCGTCCTCCTCTAATGCCCCCATGGCAGCACTAACATTCAGCACAGGGAACACATCATCCAGACCCTCCGTCCTCCTCTAATGCCCCCATGGCAGCACTAACATTCAGCACAGGGAACACATCATCCAGACCCTCCGTCCTCCTCTAATGCCCCCATGGCAGCACTAACATTCAGCACAGGGAACACATCATCCAGACCCTCCGTCCTCCTCTAATGCCCCCATGGCAGCACTAACATTCAGCACAGGGAACACATCATCCAGACCCTCCGTCCACCTCTAATGCCCCCATGGCAGCACTAACATTCAGCACAGGGAACACATCATCCAGACCCTCCGTCCTCCTCTAATGCCCCCATGGCAGCACTAACATTCAGCACAGGGAACACATCATCCAGACCCTCCGTCCTCCTCTAATGCCCCCATGGCAGCACTAACATTCAGCACAGGGAACACATCATCCAGACCCTCCGTCCTCCTCTAATGCCCCCATGGCAGCACTAACATTCAGCACAGGGAACACATCATCCAGACCCTCCGTCCTCCTCAGAATGCCCCCATGGCAGCACTCACATACTGCAGATGAAGAAATCTCCAGAATCACCGTCCTCCTCTAATGCCCCCATGGCAGCACTAACATTCAGCACAGGGAACACATCATCCAGACCCTCCGTGGTACACCCCACCTCTAAAAGGCCCCCATGGCAGCACTGAACATTCAGCACAGGGAACACATCATCCAGACCCTCAGATGACCCCTCTAATGCCCCCAAGGCATGAAGGTAACATTGAAGCCAGGGAAGGCTCCTCCAGATCTGCTCCTGCTCCACCGATCAGAATCAGGAAGTATCAGTCACATACTGCAGATGAAGAAACTGGCAAGGAATCACCTTCCTCAGTAGGCCGAGATGATCGGATACCCGGCTCTTTATCCCAGGCTCCTCCAACGATCTGCTCCTGCTCCGCATCAGATGACCCAGCTTGGTACACCCCACTCCTAACAAGGCATGAAGGTAGGCTGGCTGAACCCAGAGCACAGGCTCCTCCAACGATC
Source organism: Oncorhynchus tshawytscha (assembly GCF_018296145.1). Lineage (NCBI taxonomy): Eukaryota > Metazoa > Chordata > Actinopteri > Salmoniformes > Salmonidae > Oncorhynchus > Oncorhynchus tshawytscha. The sequence goes on from NW_024609782.1 coordinate 249,019, forward strand.
TGCTCCTGCTCCGCATCAGATGACCCAGCTTGGTACACCCCACTCCTAACAAGGCATGAAGGTAGGCTGGCTGAAACCAGAGCACAGGACTGGATGGCAGTGTTGTAAAAAAGAGGTTCTTCAAAAAGTCACATCCCTGGAGGCGTGCCGGCCTTACAGGACTTGACAAGGACTCTACAAGCCTGCATAACAGACTCATAAAATGGAGTCAAACCAGACAAATCACCTCCCTCCAGCTTTAAGAGGAAAAGGTGCTTGTCTAAGCCCAAACAGCATCAATATGTAGGCTGTGTCGACCCAGCTAGAACTGTCACTATACAACAGTCTCTGGGCTGCTTGAAGCCAGAAAGCCATGATCCTGGAAGAAATGTCCACCAGGCCTTGTCCACCAGGCCTTGTCCACCAGGCCTTGTCCACCAGGCCTTGTCCACCAGGCCTTGTCCACCAGGCCTTGTCCACCAGGCCTTGTCCACCAGGCCTTGTCCACCAGGCCTTGTCCCCAGGCCTTGTCCACCAGGCCTTGTCCACCAGGCCTTGTCCACCCTCGTGCAGTGGCAGGTACAGGGCTACAGCTTTAATCCAGTATTGTTAAGGGTCCTCTGAACCTCTTGTATCAGACCCCTTGGTGGATGTAAAGTCATTGGTCTGTGCCACAGGGTAGAGGCAGTGAGATTATTGGCTACCAGCACCCTTCCTCTGTAAGACAGCTGGGGTAGCACCTATTTCCACCTAGACAATCTGGCACACACTTTCTCCGCTACACCCTCCCAGTTCTTTTGCTGGAAGACATCGGAGCCTAGAAAACCCCCCAAAGTCTTCATCCCATCTCTGCCCCACTGAAGCCCTGTGGTAACCGTGGAGAGGACCCTATCTGAAACCCCCTGGTAACCATGGAGCAGACCCTATCTGAAACCCCCTGGTAACCATGGAGCAGACCCTATCTGAAGCTCCCCTGGTAACCATGGAGCAGACCCTATCTGAAACCCCCTGGTAACCGTGGAGCAGGACCCTATCTGAAACCCCTGGTAACCATGGAGCAGACCCTATCTGAAACCCCTGGTAACCATGGAGCAGACCCTATCTGAAGCTCCCCTGGTAACCATGGAGCAGACCCTATCTGAAGCTCCCTGGTAACCATGGAGCAGGACCCTATCTGAAGCTCCCTGGTAACCATGGAGCAGACCCTATCTGAAGCCCCCTGGTAACCATGGAGCAGACCCTATCTGAAACCCCTGGTAAACATGGAGCAGACCCTATCTGAAACCCCTGGTAACCATGGAGCAGACCCTATCTGAAACCCCTGGTAACCATGGAGCAGACCCTATCTGAAACCCCTGGTAACCATGGAGCAGACCCTATCTGAAACCCCTGGTAACCATGGAGCAGACCCTATCTGAAACCCCTGGTAACCATGGAGCAGACCCTATCTGAAACCCCTGGTAACCATGGAGCAGACCCTATCTGAAACCCCTGGTAACCATGGAGCAGACCCTATCTGAAACCCCCTGGTAACCATGGAGCAGACCCTATCTGAAACCCCCTGGTAACCATGGAGCAGACGCTATCTGAAACCCCCTGGTAACCATGGAGCAGACCCTATCTGAAACCCCCTGGTAACCATGGAGCAGACCCTATCTGAAACCTCCTGGTAACCATGGAGAGGACCCTATCTGAAACCCCCTGGTAACCATGGAGCAGACCCTATCTGAAACCCCTGGTAACCATGGAGCAGACCCTATCTGAAACCCCTGGTAACCATGGAGCAGACCCTATCTGAAACCCCTGGTAACAATGGAGCAGACCCTATCTGAAACCCCTGGTAACCATGGAGAGGACCCTATCTGAAGCTCCCCTGGTAACCATGGAGCAGACCCTATCTGAAACCCCCTGGTAACCATGGAGCAGACCCTATCTGAAGCCCCCTGGTAACCATGGAGCAGACCCTATCTGAAGCTCCCCTGGTAACCATGGAGCAGACCCTATCTGAAACCCCCTGGTAACCATGGAGCAGACCCTATCTGAAGCTCCCTTGGTAACCGTGGAGCAGACCCTATCTGAAGCTCCCTTGGTAACCGTGGAGAGGACCCTATATGAAGCTCCTCTGGTAACCGTGGAGAGGACCCTATCTGAAGCTCCTCTGGTAACCGTGGAGAGGACCCTATCTGAAGCTCCTCTGGTAACCGTGGAGAGGACCCTATCTGAAGCTCCTCTGGTAACCGTGGAGAGGACCCTATCTGAAGCTCCTCTGGTAACCGTGGAGAGGACCCTATCTGAAGCTCCTCTGGTAACTGTGGAGAGGACCCTATCTGAAGCTCCTCTGGTAACCGTGGAGAGGACCCTATCTGAAGCTCCTCTGGTAACCGTGGAGAGGACCCTATCTGAAGCTCCTCTGGTAACCGTGGAGAGGACCCTATCTGAAGCTCCTCTGGTAACCGTGGAGAGGACCCTATCTGAAGCTGACCTGCCCACAGCGCATTTAGATATCATTTCATATTCTGCACACAGCAATGCAACAGGTCGCACATTTTTTAGAAGAGCAAATTCCCCCCATTTTTGGGGGGCAACAAAGAAAGCACCACGTTGACAGGAAACAGAAAGAGAACCCTCATGAAAAGATTCACACACCAGTTCATTAAAATCCCCCACCAACAGAACAGAAAAATCCCCCACCAAAGACCCCCCCTCCTTATAGAACTCAGATGGTAAACCATCGATGCCAGGAGCTCGGCCTGATGAGAGCTGCATAACTGCTGTGGACAGCTCTTGCAAGAGTAATGTCAGAGTCTAAAGCAGCTCTCTGCTCAGGGCCCAATTGAGAAAGACCGTGTAACAACTGTTCAGTACACAGAGGATCACAATCCTCCGCCTTATAGAGGGCAGAGTAGAAATCCACGGCATGTTGGTGCATCTCACTGTCATCCGTGGTCACCTTCCCATCAGGGGGACGAAGGCAGACCATCTGTTTACGTTGTAATGTCCACTGTCCTAGTGGTTAGTAAAAAAAAGCACCTCCATGTCCTTGAGGGTAGGAAAACGAGACCTAATCAAGGCACCTTTCACTCTTTCATGTAAAAAAAAAACGACCTCCATTCATGTCTCTTGTCCTGTAAGTTCATGACTAGTCCGGGGTCATTTTGAGTGAACAGCTTCAATTCAATAGATTTTATGTCCTGTTCAAGGGCCCTGAGAGTCTCTTTAACTTCAATACGAGACAGAGCAGTATACTGTTGACAAACAAATGGTATGTGGGCCTTCCCAACCTCCCACCATTGTCTCAAGAATCTCCCACCATTGTCTCAAGAACCTCCCACCATTGTCTCAAGAACCTCCCACCATTGTCTCAAGAACCTCCCACCATTGTCTCAAGAACCTCCCACCATTGTCTCAAGAACCTCCCACCATTGTCTCAAGGACTCAAAATTCCCTTTTGTAACCCTCCATTTTCCCCAGAACAACAAAAACTGTTCACAAAACATGACATCATGTAACAATTTAACATTAAAATACCAGTAAGGTGATGACCTATGTGGACAAGTGAATATCAACAGACACATTATGATGATCAGAGAAACCCACAGGAGTAATGGCACACCTTCTAACCCTACTACAGTAGAGATCAGATACATACAACCTGTCTAACCTTCCAACCCTACTACAGTAGTGATCAGATACATACAACCTGTCTAACCTTCCAACCCTACTACAGTAGTGATCAGATACATACAACCTGTCTAACCTTCCAACCCTACTACAGTAGTGATGAGATACATACAACCTGTCTAACCTTCCAACCCGACTACAGTAGTGATCAGATACATACAACCTGTCTAACCTTCCAACCCTACTACAGTAGTGATCAGATGCATACAACCTGTCTAACCTTCCAACACTACTACAGTAGTGATCAGATACATACAACCTGTCTAACCTTCCAACAGTAGTGATCAGATACATACAACCTGTCTAACCTTCCAACCCTACTACAGTAGTGATCAGATACATACAACCTGTCTAACCTTCCAACCCTACTACAGTAGTGATCAGATACATACAACCTGTCTAACCTTCCAACCCTACTACAGTAGTGATCAGATACATACAACCTGTCTAACCTTCCAACCCTACTACAGTAGAGATCAGATACATACAACCTGTCTAACCTTCCAACAGTAGTGATCAGATACATACAACCTGTCTAACCTTCCAACCCTACTACAGTAGTGATCAGATACATCTATCCTGTCTAACCTTGCTGCACTGACACGACCTTCATTAACGTTTAGCCATGTGTACTGCCTAACTGTTGCATTCCTTACTCTCCACACATCAGAAAGCTCAAACTCAGTTAATAGACCAGACAGGCAAGTAGCTGACCCCAGGTGAGGTTCTTCAGCGGAACGATCAACAGTAAAATCCACAGTACATTTCCAGTTCCCCCCTAAAACCATACACCCCTCTTGGTCACACTGTCTTAAGGTTTCCTTTAGTTGATCAAATTCAGCACTACGCTCTGTACCCTCATTAGCAGCATAAACATAACAACCACAAAACAATGTAAAACCATAACATCTGCCTCGACCAATCAAACCAGACCCTTGACGTTCTCTGTTATTGATACCACAGTCACCCCTAAGCCTGAGGAAAACAAGATGGCCACCCCAGCACTGAAATTATTACCATGACTGAGTGTATGCTGCCCCTCCCACCACATACCCCAGTCAACCTCATTAGCCTCATCACTAGGTGTCTCCTGTAGGAAAACTTCATGAAGCCTTTTCTGTTTTATTACCTCTAATACCCAAACCAATTTTCTCAAGCATAAACCGCTTCTTCTCACTCAGCTGGTCTAACCACACCGTCTTCTGTAACATCACAGCTGACCTCACAATCTTATCAACATCAACAAAAATCTGCCAATTTGACAGATTTCCCAAAGGTCTGATCCAGGAACCCATTTACCTCTAGATTGTAAATTGAGTCATCACCAGCTGCTATCTTATCAAGAGAGATATCCATATCCTTCTCCTGATCCTCCTCAACTGAGGCCACAGACCCCTGACTCCCCTCTACCACTTCCCTCTCAACACTCCCCACTTGCACACCATCACTCGTACCAGGAATCTCCCCCCTACATGGGAGACTAGCTCCACCTGAACCCCCTCCTGTACCCCATCACTAGTACCAGGCATCTCCTCCACTACATGGGAGACTAGCTCCACCTGAACCCCCTCCTGTACCCTATCACTCATACCAGGCATCTCCTCCACTACCTGGGAAACTAGCCCCACCTGGACCCCCTCCTGTACCCCATCACTAGTACCATCTCCTCCACTACATGGGAGACTAGCCCCACCTGAACCCCCTCCTGTACCCCATCACTAGTACCATCTCCTCCACTACCTGGGAGACTAGCTCCACCTGAACCCCTCCTGTACCCCATCACTCATACCAGGCATCTCCTCCACTACCTGGGAGACTAGCCCCACCTGGACCCCCTCCTGTACCCCATCACTAGTACCAGGCATCTCCTCCACTACCTGGGAGACTAGCCCCACCTGAACCCCCTCCTGTTCCCCATCACTAGTACCAGGCATCTCCTCCACTACCTGGGAGACTAGCTCCACCTGAACCCCTCCTGTTCCCCATCACTAGTACCATCTCCTCCACTACCTGGGAGACTAGCCCCACCTGAACCCCCTCCTATACCACATCACTAGTACCAGGCATCTCCTCCACTACCTGGGAGACTAGCCCCACCTGAACCCCTCCCCCTCCATCTCCTCCACATCACTCCAGTACCGGGCATCTCCTCCACTACCTGGGAGACTAGCTCCACCTGAACCCCCTCCTATACCTCATCACTAGAACCATCTCCTCCACTACCTGGGAGACTAGCTCCACCTGAACCCCCTCCTGTACCCCATCACTCATACCAGGCATCTCCTCCACTACATGGGAGACTAGCCCCACCTGGACCCCCTCCTGTTCCCCATCACTAGTACCATCTCCTCCACTACCTGGGAGACTAGCTCCACCTGAACCCCCTCCTATACCTCATCACTAGTACCAGGCATCTCCTCCACTACATGGGAGACTAGCCCCACCTGGACCCCCTCCTGTACCCCATCACTCATACCAGGCATCTCCCCCCCAGTCTGAGGAAAAACCTCTCCAGATCCGTCCTTACCTCCTTCAACAATATGTTTCTGATATATGTCTCCCTACATCAGTGGGCCCAGGCGTTACGAGGCCCACCTCTCCCTACATCAGTGGGCCCAGGTGTTACGAGGCCCACCTCTCCCTACATCAGTGGGCCCAGGCGTTACGAGGCCCACCTCTCCCTACATCAGTGGGCCCAGGCGTTACGAGGCCCACCTCTCCCTACATCAGTGGGTCCAGGCGTTACGAGGCCCATCTCTCCCTACATCAGTGGGCCCAGGCGTTAGGATGACCACCTGCGCCCCTCCCTAAAACTTCTCCCTATTCGGGCAAACATGTCGCTTATGACCAACATCCCCACACTCAGAACACCGTTGACTACCCGTACTAGCATAAGCCATATACAGTCTGTTGCCTTACTGACTCTTTAAGCGATAACTCTAAAGTCTGCTCCGGTGAGTCAGAGCCGCGTGTTTCAAACGATATAACTTGTTTCAGAGCCGTGTGTTTCAAACGTCCTAACCTGTTTCAGAGCCGCGTGTTTTCAAACGATATAACCTGTTTCAGAGCCGCGTGTTTCAAACGTCCTAACCTGTTTCAGAGCCACGTGTTTGCAACCCCAATGGGACAATCTTAAATGAACTCCCAAACTTCACAAACCGCAATAACTCGCGCTCCAGTAGCTCATTGGGAATAAAAGGCGATATATTCAAAATCGTTACCCTTGTTGAGGGAGAAAAAAAAGTGGCAAAACTTGAATAAAAATTGTCAAAGACTCCAGCCACCCCAGTCATAGACTGTTCTCTCTGCTACCGCACGGCAAGCAGTACCAGAGCGCCAAGTCTAGATCCAAAAGGCTTCTAAACAGCTTCTACCCCCAAGCTATAAGACTACTGAACAGATAATCAAATGGCTACCCAGAATATTTGCATTACCCCCCCCTCCCTCTTTTACACCACTGCTACTCTCTGTTGTTATCATCTATTCATAGTCACTGAAATAACTCTACCTATATGTACATATTACCTCAACTAACCGGTGCCCCCGCACATTGACTCTGTACCGGTACCCCCCTGTATATAGTCTCGCTATTGTTACTTTACTGCTGCTCTTTAATTACTTGTTAATTTGATTTCTTATTCTTATCTATATTTTTATTAACTGCATTGTTGGTTAGTCACCAAAGGCCTCTATCTACGTCTATGTACTGTAGCTAGTCACCAAAGGCCTCTATCTACCTCTATGTACTGTAGCTAGTCACCAAAGGCCTCTATCTACCTCTATGTACTGTAGCTAGTCACCAAAGGCCTCTATCTACCTCTATGTACAGTAGCTAGTCACCAAAGGCCTCTATCTACCTCTATGTGCTGTAGCTAGTCACCAAAGGCCTCCATCTACCTCTATGTACAGTAGCTAGTCACCAAAGGCCTCTATCTACCTCTATGTACTGTAGCTAGTCACCAAAGGCCTCTATCTACCTCTATGTACTGTAGCTAGTCACCAAAGGCCTCTATCTACCTCTATGTACTGTAGCTAGTCACCAAAGGCCTCTATCTACCTCTATGTACTGTAGCTAGTCACCAAAGGCCTCTATCTACCTCTATGTACTGTAGCTAGTCACCAAAGGCCTCTATCTACCTCTATGTACTGTAGCTAGTCACCAAAGGCCTCTATCTACCTCTATGTACTGTAGCTAGTCACCAAAGGCCTCTATCTACCTCTATGTACTGTAGCTAGTCACCAAAGGCCTCTATCTACCTCTATGTACTGTAGCTAGTCACCAAAGGCCTCTATCTACCTATATGTACTGTAGCTAGTCACCAAAGGCCTCTATCTACCTCTATGTACTGTAGCTAGTCACCAAAGGCCTCTATCTACCTCTATGTACTGTAGCTAGTCACCAAAGGCCTCTATCTACCTCTATGTACTGTAGCTAGTCACCAAAGGCCTCTATCTACCTCTATGTACTGTAACTAGTCACCAAAGGCCTCTATCTACCTCTATGTACTGTAGCTAGTCACCAAAGGCCTCTATCTACCTCTATGTACTGTAGCTAGTCACCAAAGGCCTCTATCTACCTCTATGTACTGTAGCTAGTCACCAAAGGCCTCTATCTACCTCTACGTACTGTAGCTAGTCACCAAAGGCCTCTATCTACCTCTATGTACTGTAGCTAGTCACCAAAGGCCTCTATCTACCTCTATGTGCTGTAGCTAGTCACCAAAGGCCTCCATCTACCTCTATGTACAGTAGCTAGTCACCAAAGGCCTCTATCTACCTCATGTACTGTAGCTAGTCACCAAAGGCCTCTATCTACCTCTATGTACTGTAGCTAGTCACCAAAGGCCTCTACACCGCGGGAAAATGTACTGTAGCTAGTCACCAAAGCCTCTAAAAACCTTATGTGCTGTAGCTAGTCACCAAAGGTGTGGGTTCTACCTTCTGTACTGTAAGGTCACCAAAGGTGTCTCTATTCAAACCTCATAATGGATGAACTAGTCAGACAAAGGCCTCTATCTGACCTTATGTACCATCTAGTCACCAAAGGCCTCTATCTGTTCCATGTACTGTACTAGTCACCAAAGGCCACTATCTATCATGTACAGAACTAGTCACCAAAGGCCTCTATCTACCATACACACTGTAGCAGTCACCAACAGGCCTCTATCACCAACATGTACTGTACAGTCACCAAAGGCCTCTATCTAACATGTACTGTACTAGTCACCAACAGGCCTCTATCTACCTCTATGTACTGTAACTAGTCACCAAAGGCCTCTATCTACCTCTACGAACAGGTAACTAGTCACCAAAGGCCTCTATCTACCTCTATGTACTGTAGCTAGTCACCAAAGGCCTAATATCTAATGTTTGTACAAGGTAGCTAGTCACCAAAGGCCTGCACAAACAGTATGAATGATACTGTAGCAGAGATAACAAGGACATGACTTTATCTTTCAAACTCAGTAAGTACAAGCTAGTTCATAAAAGGCCTCTATCTCAAACAGAACAGGTAGCAGAACAGGTAGCTAGAACAGGTAGCAGAACAGGTAGAATAACAGGTACCTCTATGAACAGTAGCTAGTCATAACAGGCCTCTAGCTAACAGGTAGCATAACAGGTAGTCACCAACAGGTAGCCTCAGAACAGGTAGCAGAACAGGTAGTATAACAGGCCTCTATCTAACAGGTAGCAGAACAGGTAGCAGAACAGGTATCTATAACAGGGTAGAACAGGTAGCAGAACCAAAGGCCTCTATCAGAACCAGAACAGGTAGTACTGTAGCTAGTCACCAAAGGTAGCATAACAGGTAGCAGAACAGGTAGCTAGTCACCAACAGGCCTCTATCTACAGGTAGCATGAACAGGTAGCAGAACAGGTAGCATAACAGGTAGCAGAACAGGTAGTCATAACAGGTAGCAGAACAGGTAGCATAACAGGTAGCAGAACAGGTAACATAACAGGTAGCAGAACAGGTAGCTAGTAACAGGTAGCAGAACAGGTAGCATAACAGGTAGCTAGGTCATAAAGGCAGAACTAGGTACCTCTATAACAGGTAGCTAGTAACCAAAGGCATAACAGGTAAGGTTAACAGGTATTTCTGAACAGTAGCATAACGTGTTTGTAGCATAACAGGTAGAGTGTGTGGGTAGCTGAACAGGTAGAATAACAGGTAGTCTCTATTCAAACAGGTAGCATAACAGGGCAGACAACGTCAGGTAGCAGAACAGGTAGAATAACTTGTGGTATCTAGCATAACAAGCACACACATACACAGCACAACAGGTAGGTAGCATAACATAGCTAACCATGTGTATGTGACACATAAAAGGTTGAATTTGATTTGACACACACACACACACACACCACACACACACACACCAAACACACAGGTACATAACAGGTAAGAACAGGTAACATGAACAGGTAGGAAAATGTAGAATAACAGGTAGATTTGTTTAACAGGTAGCATAACTGAGAATAAAGGTAGCATAAAGGTAGAAGAACATTAACAGGTAATGTTTGCATAACAAGGATTAGGTAGCATGGTAGTATAACAGGTAGCATAACAGGTACTAACTCTGCAGCATAACAAACAGTGATAAATGATAGAATAACATGGACATAACAGAGATAACAAGGACATGACTTAACATGTAGAATAACAGGTTTCAAATAACAGGTAGCATAACAAGGTAGCATAACTATGTATAACACTGTAATAACAGGTAGCATAACCGGTAGCATATAGGTAGCATAACAAAGTATAACAGGTAGCATAACAGGTAGTATAACAGGTAGCATAACAGGTAGCATAACAGGTAGTATAACAGGTAGCATAACAGGTAGCATAACAGGTAGCATAACAGGTAGCATAACAGGTAGCATAACAGGTAGCATAACAGGTAGCATAACAGGTAGCATAACAGGTAGCATAACAGGTAGCATAACAGGTAGCATAACAGGTAGAATAACAGGTAGCATAACAGGTAGCATAACAGGTAGTATAACAGGTAGCATAACAGGTAGCATAACAGGTAGCATAACAGGTAGCATAACAGGTAGCATAACAGGTAGCATAACAGGTAGCATAACAGGTAGCATAACAGGTAGCATAACAGGTAGCATAACAGGTACGTGTCGTCACACTGCACATGTTCTCTAACTTCTAGAACCCTTACAGAGGAGACAGGGTTCCGTTTCAGACACAGACAAACAATCGGTGACGTTAGAAAGGAATCTGGAAAGAGACGGGAGGGGAAATGCACAGGAAGTGGCCTCTCGTGATCTACTCCTCTCCTGTCGTTCCCTTCTTCCTTTAT
>NW_024609782.1:265000-270000 GCF_018296145.1 Oncorhynchus tshawytscha
GATGAGTTGCAGAAAAAACAGATGTGGAGACTGAGGTTGGAGTTGGCTGAGTAGAACAGGGTAAACAGGTCCTGATGGGAATCCAAGGTAGTGGTGGTGAGTAAAATCCAGAGCAAGGTAGTTGGGTGGAGATGTGGAACGGAAGACAGGAGCCAGAGACAGAGAGCTAACTGCAATGAGAGGATAAACGTTGTCAAGCAGGGAAATAGGCACAGCAGAGTAACAAGATCTTGAGTAATAATAAATGGCTAGAATCATGAGAAGAGATTACGATCTGGCAGAGTGGAAGTGGCAGGACTGAGTATTTGTAGAGGTCTTGATTATGGAACGAGTTGCAGCTGGTAGGGACCTGCTCTGACTCCAGCACATCCTTCTCCAACCACACAATCACACACAGAGGGAGAGAGTGTACAGGGAGAGTAACTGCAGTTCAAGAAGACACCGGATGAACACCAGAGGGCGTAGAAGGAGCAGATGTGACAAACACCTCAGATCACCCCCGAGAACACCATCCCCACAGTGAAGCATGGTGGTGGCAGCATCATGCTGTGGGGATGTTTTTCATCATCGGGGAAACTGGTCAGACTTGAAGGAAAGATGGATGGCGCTAAATACAGGAAAATTCTTGAGGGAAACCTGTTTCAGTCTTCCAGAGAATTGAGACTCGATGTTCACCTTCCAGCAGGACAATGACCCTAAGCATACTGCTAAAGCAACACTCGAGTGGTTTAAGGGGGAACATTTAAATGTCTTGAATGGCCTAGATCCACCTGAGAATCTGTGGTATGACTTAAAGATTGTAGTACACCAGTGGAACCCATCCAACTTGAAGGAGCTGGAGCAGTTTTGCCTTGTGGAATGGGCAAAAACATATTGGTGGATAGAAGTGCCAAGCTTATAGAGACATACCCCAAGACACTTGCAGCTATAATTGCTGCAGAAGTTGGATCGACAAAGTATTGACTTTTGAAGAGTTGTGCATGGCTCATGTTTTCAGTTGTTTTGTCTTATTCCGTGTTTATTTCACAATAAAAAATATTTAGCATCTTCAAAGTGGTCAGCATGTTGTGTAAATCAAATGATACAACCCCCCCCTAAAATCTATTTTAAAACTAGGATGTAAGGCAACAAAATAGGAAAAAGTCAGAGGGGAGAGAAAACCTTCGCAAGCCACAAATCCCTCCATGGGAATAGGGTTCTATCTGTGATATACCCTCCATGGGAATAGGGTTCTATCTGTGATATATCCTCCATGGGAATAGGGTTCTATCTGTGATATACCCTCCATGGGAATAGGGTTCTATCTGTGATATACCCTCCATGGGAATAGGGTTCTATCTGTGATATATCCTCCATGGGAATAGGGTTCTATCTGTGATATACCCTCCATGGGAATAGGGTTCTATCTGTGATATATCCTCCATGGGAATAGGGTTCTATCTGTGATATACCCTCCATGGGAATAGGGTTCTATCTGTGATATACCCTCCCTGATATACCCTCCATGGGAATAGGGTTCTATCTGTGTGTGATATATCCTCCATGGGTTCCTGTGATATACCCTCCATGGGAATAGGGTTCTATCTGTGATATACCCTCCATGGGAATAGGGTTCTATCTGTGATATATCCTCCATGGGTTCTATCTGTGATATACCCTCCATGGGAATAGGGTTCTATCTCCATGGGAATAGGGTTCTATCTGTGATATACCCTCCATGGGAATAGGGTTCTATCTGTGATATACCCTCCATGGGAATAGGGTTCTATCTGTGATATACCCTCCATGGGAGGGTTCTATCTGTGATATACCCTAGGGTTCTATCTGTGATATACCCTCCATAGGGTTCTATCTGGAATAGGGTTCTATCTGTGATATATCCTCCATGGGAATAGGGTTCTATCTGTGATATATCCTCCATGGGTTCTATCTGTGATATACCCTCCATGGGAATAGGGTTCTATCTGTGATATACCCTCCATGGGAATAGGGTTCTATCTGTGATATACCCTCCATGGGAATAGGGTTCTATCTGTGATATACCCTCCATGGGAATAGGGTTCTATCTGTGATATACCCTCCATGGGAATAGGGTTCTATCTGTGATATACCCTCCATGGGAATAGGGTTCTATCTGTGATATACCCTCCATGGGAATAGGGTTCTATCTGTGATATACCCTCCATGGGAATAGGGTTCTATCTGTGATATATGGGAATAGGGTTCTATCTGTGATATACCCTCCATGGGAATAGGGTTCTATCTGATATACCCTCCATGGGAATAGGGTTCTATCTGTGATATACCCTCCATGGGAATAGGGTTCTATCTGTGATATATCCTCCATGGGAATAGGGTTCTATCTGTGATATACCCTCCATGGGAATAGGGTTCTATCTGTGATATACCCTCCATGGGAATAGGGTTCTATCTGTGATATACCCTCCATGGGAAGGGTTATCTGTGGTTCTATCTGTGATATACCCTCCATGGGAATAGGGTTCTATCTGTGATATACCCTGGGAATAGGGTTCTATCTGTGATATACCCTCCATGGGAATAGGGTTCTATCTGTGATATACCCTCCATGGGAATAGGGTTCTATCTGTGATATACCCTCCATGGGAATAGGGTTCTATCTGTGATATACCCTCCTGGGAATAGGGTTCTATCTGTGATATACCCTCCATGGGAATAGGGTTCTATCTGTGATATACCCTCCATGGGAATAGGGTTCTATCTGTGATATACCCTCCATGGGAATAGGGTTCTATCTGTGATATACCCTCCATCTGTGATATACCCTCCATGGGAATAGGGTTCTATCTGTGATATACCCTCCATGGGAATAGGGTTCTATCTGTGATATACCCTCCATGGGAATAGGGTTCTATCTGTGATATACCCTCCATGGGAATAGGGTTCTATCTGTGATATACCCTCCATGGGAATAGGGTTCTATCTGTGATATATCCTCCATGGGAATAGGGTTCTATCTGTGATATACCCTCCATGGGAATAGGGTTCTATCTGTGATATACCCTCCATGGGAATAGGGTTCTATCTGTGATATACCCTCCATGGGAATAGGGTTCTATCTGTGATATACCCTCCATGGGAATAGGGTTCTATCTGTGATATACCCTCCATGGGAATAGGGTTCTATCTGTGATATACCCTCCATGGGAATAGGGTTCTATCTGTGATATACCCTCCCATGGAATAGGGTTCTATCTGTGATATACCCTCCATAGGGGGAATCCAGGGTTCTATCTGTGATATACCCTCCATGGGAATAGGGTTCTATCTGTGATATACCCTCCATGGGAATAGGGTTCTATCTGTGATATATCTGTGATATACCCTCCATGGGAATAGGGTTCTATCTGTGATATACCCTCCATGGGAATAGGGTTCTATCTGTGATATACCCTCCATGGGAATAGGGTTCTATCTGTGATATATCCTCCATGGGTTCTATCTGTGATATATCCTCCATGGGAATAGGGTTCTATCTGTGATATACCCTCCATGGGAATAGGGTTCTATCTGTGATATATCCTCCATGGGTTCTATCTGTGATATACCCTCCATGGGAATAGGGTTCTATCTGTGATATATCCTCCATGGGAATAGGGTTCTATCTGTGATATACCCTCCATGGGAATAGGGTTCTATCTGTGATATACCCTCCATGGGAATAGGGTTCTATCTGTGATATACCCTCCATGGGAATAGGGTTCTATCTGTGATATATCCTCCATGGGAATAGGGTTCTATCTGTGATATATCCTCCATGGGAATAGGGTTCTATCTGTGATATATCCTCCATGGGAATAGGGTTCTATCTGTGATATACCCTCCATGGGAATAGGGTTCTATCTGTGATATACCCTCCATGGGAATAGGGTTCTATCTGTGATATACCCTCCATGGGAATAGGGTTCTATCTGTGATATATCCTCCATGGGAATAGGGTTCTATCTGTGATATACCCTCCATGGGAATAGGGTTCTATCTGTGATATATCCTCCATGGGTTCTATCTGTGATATACCCTCCATGGGAATAGGGTTCTATCTGTGATATATCCTCCATGGGTTCTATCTGTGATATACCCTCCATGGGAATAGGGTTCTATCTGTGATATATCCTCCATGGGAATAGGGTTCTATCTGTGATATACCCTCCATGGGAATAGGGTTCTATCTGTGATATATCCTCCATGGGAATAGGGTTCTATCTGTGATATATCCTCCATGGGTTCTATCTGTGATATACCCTCCATGGGTTCTATCTGTGATATATCCTCCATGGGTTCTATCTGTGATATACCCTCCATGGGAATAGGGTTCTATCTGTGATATACCCTCCATGGGAATAGGGTTCTATCTGTGATATACCCTCCATGGGAATAGGGTTCTATCTGTGATATATCCTTGGGCTATCTGTGATATACCCTCCATAGGGTTCTATCTGTGATATATCCTCCATGGGTTCTATCTGTGATATACCCTCCATGGGAATAGGGTTCTATCTGTGATATATCCTCCATAGGGTTCTATCTGTGATATACCCTCCATGGGAATAGGGGTTCTATCTGTGATATACCCTCCATGGGAATAGGGTTCTATCTGTGATATACCCTCCATGGGAATAGGGTTCTATCTGTGATATATCCTCCATGGGTTCTATCTGTGATATAGGCAAGAATTAGCATAAACACATTCATGGAAACATTAAGGCAATAATTAGCATAAATACATTCATGGAAACATTAAGGCAATAATTAGCATAAATACATTCATGGAAACATTAAGGCAATAATTAGCATAAACACATTCATGGAAACATTAAGGCAATAATTAGCATAAATACATTCATGGAAACATTAAGGCAATAATTAGCATAAATACATTCATGGAAACATTAAGGCAATAATTAGCATAAACACATTCATGGAAACATTAAGGCAACAATTAGCATAAACACATTCATGGA
>NW_024609782.1:277500-325000 GCF_018296145.1 Oncorhynchus tshawytscha
TAATTAGTTCATATAGTAACCTACTGGTCTGTTTTAATTAGTTCATATAGTAACCTACTGGTCTGTTTTAATTAGTTCATATAGTAACCTACTGGTCTGTTTTAATTAGTTCATATAGTAACCTACTGGTCTGTTTTAATTAGTTCATATAGTAACCTACTGGTCTGTTTTAATTAGTTCATATAGTAACCTACTGGTCTGTTTTAATTAGTTCATATAGTAACCTACTGGTCTGTTTTAATTAGTTCATATAGTAACCTACTGGTCTGTTTTAATTAGTTCATATAGTAACCTACTGGTCTGTTTTAATTAGTTCATATAGTAACCTACTGGTCTGTTTTAATTAGTTCATATAGTAACCTACTGGTCTGTTGACCTCACAATCCCTTTTCCTGTGACAGCTAATTAGTTCATATAGTAACCTACTGGTCTGTTTTAATTAGTTCATATAGTAACCTACTGGTCTGTTATAATTAGTTCATATAGTAACCTACTGGTCTGTTATAATTAGTTCATATAGTAACCTACTGGTCTGTTATAATTAGTTCATATAGTAACCTACTGGTCTGTTATAATTAGTTCATATAGTAACCTACTGGTCTGTTTTAATTAGTTCATATAGTAACCTACTGGTCTGTTATAATTAGTTCATATAGAACCTACTGGTCTGTTTGAATTAGTTCATATAGTAACCTACTGGTCTGTTTAGTGTTTAACTCTCCCTCCTGTTTTAATTAGTTCATATAGTAACCTACTGGTCTGTTTTAATTAGTTCATATAGTAACCTACTGGTCTGTTAGAATTAGTTCATATAGTAACCTACTGGTCTGTTTTAATTAGTTCATATAGTAACCTACTG
The DNA here is from genome assembly GCF_018296145.1 of Oncorhynchus tshawytscha. NCBI lineage: Eukaryota > Metazoa > Chordata > Actinopteri > Salmoniformes > Salmonidae > Oncorhynchus > Oncorhynchus tshawytscha. Next base: position 278,360 of record NW_024609782.1, read on the forward strand.
GTCTGTTTTAATTAGTTCATATAGTAACCTACTGGTCTGTTTTAATTAGTTCATATAGTAACCTACTGGTCTGTTTTAATTAGTTCATATAGTAACCTACTGGTCTGTTTTAATTAATATAGTAACCTACTGGTCTGTTTTAATTAGTTCATATAGTAACCTACTGGTCTGTTTTAATTAGTTCATATAGTAACCTACTGGTCTGTTTTAATTAGTTCATATAGTAACCTACTGGTCTGTTTTAATTAGTTCATATAGTAACCTACTGGTCTGTTTTAATTAGTTCATATAGTAACCTACTGGTCTGTTTTAATTAGTTCATATAGTAACCTACTGGTCTGTTTTAATTAGTTCATATAGTAACCTACTGGTCTGTTTTAATTAGTTCATATAGTAACCTACTGGTCTGTTTTAATTAGTTCAGTAACCTACTGGTCTGTTTTAATTAGTAACCTACTGGTCTGTTTTAATTAGTTCATATAGTAACCTACTGGTCTGTTTTAATTAGTTCATATAGTAACCTACTGGTCTGTTTTAATTAGTTCATATAGTAACCTACTGGTCTGTTTTAATTAGTTCATATAGTAACCTACTGGTCTGTTTTAATTAGTTCATATAGTAACCTACTGGTCTGTTTTAATTAGTTCATATAGTAACCTACTGGTCTGTTTTAATTAGTTCATATAGTAACCTACTGGTCTGTTTTAATTAGTTCATATAGTAACCTACTGGTCTGTTTTAATTAGTTCATATAGTAACCTACTGGTCTGTTTATTAGTTTATAGTAACCTACTGGTCTGTTTTAATTAGTTCATATAGTAACCTACTGGTCTGTTTTAATTAGTTCATATAGTAACCTACTGGTCTGTTTTAATTAGTTCATATAGTAACCTACTAGTCTGTTAGAATTAGTTCATATAGTAACCTACTGGTCTGTTTTAATTAGTTCATATAGTAACCTACTGGTCTGTTTTAATTAGTTCATATAGTAACCTACTGGTCTGTTATAATTAGTTCACATAGTAACCTACTGGTCTGTTTAGTGTTTAACTCTCCCTCCTGTTTTAATTAGTTCATATAGTAACCTACTGGTCTGTTATAATTAGTTCATATAGTAACCTACTGGTCTGTTATAATTAGTTCATATAGTAACCTACTGGTCTGTTTTAATTAGTTCATATAGTAACCTACTGGTCTGTTTTAATTAGTTCATATAGTAACCTACTGGTCTGTTTTAATTAGTTCATATAGTAACCTACTGGTCTGTTTTAATTAGTTCATATAGTAACCTACTGGTCTGTTATAATTAGTTCATATAGTAACCTACTGGTCTGTTTTAATTAGTTCATATAGTAACCTACTGGTCTGTTTTAATTAGTTCCTATAGTAACCTACTGGTCTGTTTTAATTAGTTCATATAGTAACCTACTGGTCTGTTTTAATTAGTTCATATAGTAACCTACTGGTCTGTTTTAATTAGTTCATATAGTAACCTACTGGTCTGTTTTAATTAGTTCATATAGTAACCTACTGGTCTGTTTTAATTAGTTCATATAGTAACCTACTGGTCTGTTTTAATTAGTTCATATAGTAACCTACTGGTCTGTTTTAATTAGTTCATATAGTAACCTACTGGTCTGTTTTAATTAGTTCATATAGTAACCTACTGGTCTATTATAATTAGTTCATATAGTAACCTACTGGTCTGTTTTAATTAGTTCATATAGTAACCTACTGGTCTGTTTTAATTAGTTCATATAGTAACCTACTGGTCTATTATAATTAGTTCATATAGTAACCTACTGGTCTGTTTTAATTAGTTCATATAGTAACCTACTGGTCTGTTTTAATTAGTTCATATAGTAACCTACTGGTCTGTTTTAATTAGTTCCTATAGTAACCTACTGGTCTGTTTTAATTAGTTCATATAGTAACCTACTGGTCTGTTTTAATTAGTTCATATAGTAACCTACTGGTCTGTTTTAATTAGTTCATATAGTAACCTACTGGTCTGTTTTAATTAGTTCATATAGTAACCTACTGGTCTGTTTTAATTAGTTCATATAGTAACCTACTGGTCTGTTTTAATTAGTTCATATAGTAACCTACTGGTCTGTTTTAATTAGTTCATATAGTAACCTACTGGTCTGTTTTAATTAGTTCTATAGTAACCTACTGGTCTGTTTTAATTAGTTCATATAGTAACCTACTGGTCTGTTTTAATTAGTTCATATAGTAACCTACTGGTCTGTTTTAATTAGTTCATATAGTAACCTACTGGTCTGTTTTAATTAGTTCATATAGTAACCTACTGGTCTGTTTTAATTAGTTCATATAGTAACCTACTGGTCTGTTTTAATTAGTTCATATAGTAACCTACTGGTCTGTTTTAATTAGTTCATATAGTAACCTACTGGTCTGTTTTAATTAGTTCATATAGTAACCTACTGGTCTGTTTTAATTAGTTCATATAGTAACCTACTGGTCTGTTTTAATTAGTTCATATAGTAACCTACTGGTCTGTTTTAATTAGTTCTACTGGTCTGTTTTAATTAGTTCCTATAGTAACCTACTGGTCTGTTTTAATTAGTTCATATAGTAACCTACTGGTCTGTTTTAATTAGTTCATATAGTAACCTACTGGTCTGTTTTAATTAGTTCATATAGTAACCTACTGGTCTGTTTTAATTAGTTCATATAGTAACCTACTGGTCTGTTTTAATTAGTTCATATAGTAACCTACTGGTCTGTTTTAATTAGTTCCTATAGTAACCTACTGGTCTAATTTTAATTAGTTCTATAGTAACCTACTGGTCTGTTTTAATTAGTTCCTATAGTAACCTACTGGTCTGTTATAATTAGTTCATATAGTAACCTACTGGTCTGTTTTAATTAGTTCCTATAGTAACCTACTGGTCTGTTTTAATTAGTTCATATAGTAACCTACTGGTCTGTTTTAATTAGTTCCTATAGTAACCTACTGGTCTGTTTTAATTAGTTCATATAGTAACCTACTGGTCTGTTTTAATTAGTTCCTATAGTAACCTACTGGTCTGTTTTAATTAGTTCATATAGTAACCTACTGGTCTGTTTTAATTAGTTCCTATAGTAACCTACTGGTCTGTTTTAATTATATAGTTCCTACTGGTCTGTTTTAATTAGTTCCTATAGTAACCTACTGGTCTGTTAATTAATTAGTTCATATAGTAACCTACTGGTCTGTTTTAATTAGTTCCTATAGTAACCTACTGGTCTATTATAATTAGTTCATATAGTAACCTACTGGTCTGTTTTAATTAGTTCCTATAGTAACCTACTGGTCTTTTAATTAGTTCCTATAGTAACCTACTGGTCTGTTTTAATTAGTTCATATAGTAACCTACTGGTCTGTTTTAATTAGTTCATATAGTAACCTACTGGTCTGTTTTAATTAGTTCATATAGTAACCTACTGGTCTGTTTTAATTAGTTCCTATAGTAACCTACTGGTCTGTTATAATTAGTTCATATAGTAACCTACTGGTCTGTTTTAATTAGTTCCTATAGTAACCTACTGGTCTGTTTTAATTAGTTCATATAGTAACCTACTGGTCTGTTTTAATTAGTTCATATAGTAACCTACTGGTCTGTTTTAATTAGTTCATCCCTTTTATAGTAACCTACTGGTCTGTTTTAATTAATCATATAGTAACCTACTGGTCTGTTTTAATTAGTTCCTATAGTACACACTGGTTTGTTTTAATTGACCTCACAATCCCTTTTCCTGTCCGACAGCTGACCTCACAAGCTGACCTCACAATCCCTTTTCCTGTCCGACAGCTGACCTCACAATCCCTTTTCCTGTCCGACAGCTGACCTCACAATCCCTTTTCCTGTCCGACAGCTGACCTCACAATCCCTTTTCCTGTCCGACAGCTGACCTCACAATCCCTTTTCCTGTCCGACAGCTGACCTCACAATCCCTTTTCCTGTCCGACAGCTGACCTCGACAGCTGACCTCACAATCCCTTTTCAAGACAGGCCAATGAAGGGAATAACCTAATACAGCGGGGGGATATCAATAGTGTTTCCTGGATTCCTTGTGTCCCCCACTCCTTGTCTCCTTCTTCGCATTGGAGGAGGGGTAGGGAACCTCAGCCATTGTGCTAAGAGAAGGAGACAAGGAGAGATGAAATGAATCAAGGAAATACAATTAAGAATCACCTTATGAAAGCTGCAAATAGAAACATAAAAGATATCTCTAAAGTACACAACCATCTCTGCTCCTTTTGGTCCATTTGCTGCACTGCACTGAGTTGACTGCGAGGCTATATTCTAGTGGCCACTAGGTGATGCTAATGGGTCTCTAACAGAGCGCTCTCCAGCTTCATTATTTTCCTCATAGCAACAGATGAGTGAATGCCCATCCTTCCAGTCACTGCCACAGAGAGTTCAGTACTGAATATACAATATAATTCTCATTCATCCCAATGTGGTTTTATTATATGAGAGAATACACTTCCTGCCCTGTGTTGAAAGGGTTGATGGAGGACAGTGGATGTGATGTAGATGTTATGGGTGTCAGATCTAGCTGGTGTTCTGTGTGATTAACTCAACCCTTTAGCATTTGATTTAAATAGAGACAGTATGTACTGGTAGCCACTTGTAGAGATGTATAACGGCCAAGTAACTATGACGACAATAAACACATATATAAGTGTGTGTATCATTATGTTGTCTAACAGTATGGAATATGCTTAGATAGTCCACATGGCAGGAATACAGTGAGTTCTGTTCTTCTTAGACCGTATTTCCCTTCGTCGCGCACTACTTTGGACCAGAGACCTAGGGGCCCCGGTTTGAAAGTAGTGCACTACATAGGGAACAGGGGTGTCTTTTGGAACACAGACTTCGTTTATGACATCACCTGACGGTACCTAGAACTCTCAAGATTGATAGTGGACTCCCACTGAGCTCTACATCCACAGATATGAAGACTCCACTGTAAACATCTCTACATCCACAGATATGAAGACTCCATTGTAAACATCTCTACATCTACAGATATGAAGACTCCATTATAAACATCTATACATCCACAGATATGAAGTATATAAACATCTCTACATCCACAGATATGAAGACTCCATTATAAATATCTCTACATCCACAGATATGAAGACTCCACTGTAAACATCTATACATCCACAGATATGAAGACTCCACTGTAAACATCTCTACATCCACAGATATGAAGACTCCATTATAAACATCTATACATCCACAGATATGAAGACTCCATTGTAAACATCTCTACATCCACAGATATGAAGACTCCATTATAAACATCTATACATCCACAGATAGGAAGACTCCATTATAAACATCTATACATCCACAGATATGAAGACTCCATTATAAACATCTCTACAACCACAGATATGAAAACTCCATTATAAATATCTCTACATCCACAGATATGAAGACTTAAAGAGAGTGAGAGAGAGAGAGAACCTTTCGGTTGACAGGAGGCGACACATGGAATGGGTTACATGCCTGACTCCACTCTGAGGTTTAAGATAATAGCAGGAACCAGCTGGGAATTACTGGTTCAATACCTGAGCAGACCTGTTTCCATTTATACACCGTAGAAACAGAGAACACAGGAGGCGGCACCAATAGTAGACTAACGATCAAGGGGAAGAGAGGAGGAAAAGAGAGGAGGGAAGAGAGGAGGAGAGGAGATGAGGGGGAGAGAGGAGGAGATGAGATGAGGGGAAGAGAGGAGGAGAAGAGAGGAGGGGAAGAGAGGAGGGGAAGAGAGGAGGAGAAAAGAGGAGGGGAAGAGTGGAGGGGAAGAGAGGAGGAGCAGAGATGAGGAGATGGAAGAGAGAGTGTTGTTTTTGACACACACACACACACACAGACACAGACACAACCTCCACCCTCCACCCTCCAAGGGTGTATCTAGGTATCCAGACTGTTTCTGTCTGGTGAATGTGAGTGAATGTGAAAACCTACAGCAGGTCCATGTGATCTGTATTGTTCTCTCTGCCAGAGTCTTGTGTTGTAATTGTCATCTCTATTACTGTGTTAATATATTTACACCACTGATTATTTGTAATTATTATTTAACAAGTCAGTTATGGACAAATTCTCATTGACATTGACGGCCTACCAAAAGGCAAAAGGCCTCCTGCAGAGACGGGGCCTGGGATTTAATAAATAAATTAAATAAATAAATAATATAGAACAGAACACACATCACGACAAGAGAGACAACACAACATTACATAAAGAGAGACAACACAACATTACATAAAGAGAGACAACACAACATTACATAAAGAGAGACCTGAGACAACACAACACTACATAAAGAGAGACAACACAACATTACATAAAGAGAGACAACACAACATTACATAAAGAGAGACCTGAGACAACACAACATTACATAAAGAGAGACAACACAACATTACATAAAGAGAGACAACACAACATTACATAAAGAGAGACAACACAACATTACATAAAGAGAGACCTAAAGACAAGACAACACAACACTACATAAAGAGAGACAACACAACACTACATAAAGAAGAGAGACAACACAACACTACATAAAGAGAGACAACACAACATTACATAAAACAGAGACACTGAGACAACACAACACTACATGACAACACACACTACATAAAGCAACCTGACAACACAACACTACATAAAGAGAGACAACACAACATTACATGACAACACACAACACATAAGAACACACAACACTACATAAAGAGAGACAAACAACATTACATAAAGAGAGACAACAACATTACATAAAGAGAGACAACACAACACTACATAACAACAACACAACATTGACAACACATAAAAGAGCTGAGACAACACATGACACACAGCAACACATACACAAAGAGACCATGACAACACACAACATAAACAGACACACACAACATTACAGAGACAACACAACACTACATAAAGAGAGACAACACAACACTACATAAAACACAACACAACATTGACACAAGCAGAGACCAGACAACATCACACACAGCAACACATAACAACACAGCAACACATGACAACACAGCAACACATAACAACACAGCAACACATAACAACACAGCAACACATGACAACACAGCAAGCAACACATGACAACACAGCAACACATAACAACACAGCAACACATGACAACACAGCACGGTAGCAACACATGACAACACAGCAACACATAACAACACAGCAACACATGACAACACAGCAACACATAACAACACAGCAACACATGACAACACAGCACGGTAGCAACACATGACAACACAGCAACACATAACAACACAGCAACACATGACAACACAGCACACATAACAGAGCAACACATGACAACACAGCAACACATAACAACACAGCAACACATGACAACACACACAGCAACATAACAACAGAGCAACACATGACAACACAGCATGGTAGCAACACATGACAACACAGCATGGTAGCAACACATGACAACACAGCAACACATGACAACACAGCACATAGCAACACATGACAACACAGCATGGTAGCAACACATGACAACACAGCAACACATGACAACACAGCATGGTAGCAACACATGACAACACAGCACGGTAGCAACACATGACAACACAGCATGGTAGCAACACATGACAACACAGCATGGTAGCAACACATGACAACACAGCATGGTAGCAACACATGACAACACAGCACAGTACAACACACATGACAACACAGCACGGTAGCAACACATGACAACACACACATGGTAGCAACACATGACAACACAGCATGGCAGCAACACATGACAACACAGCAACAGATGACAACATGGTAGCAACAAACAACACAGCAACACATGACAGACACAGGCACAGACAGCAACACACACAACAGACACATGACAACACACATGGCACAGACACAAAACACAGACAGACAACAGGCACAGACAACAGACAGACAACAGGCACAGACAACAGACACAGACAACAGGCACAGACAACAGGCACAGACACAGACAACAGGCACAGACAACAGACACAGACAACAGACACAAACAACAGGCACAAACAACAGGCACAAACAACAGGCACAGACAACAGGCACAGACAACAGGCACATACAACAGACAACAGGCACAGACAACAGGCACAGACAACAGGCACATACAACAGACAACAGGCACAGACAACAGGCACAGACAACAGACAACAGGCACAGACAACAGACAACAGGCACAGATAACAGACAACAGACAACATGCACAGACACAGACAACAGGCACAGATAACAGACAACAGACAACAGACAACAGGCACAGACAACAGGCACAGACAACAGACAACAGACAAGAGGCACAAAGTGGCAAGAAGGTAGAGACGACAACACATGGCTGTTCTCTATGTTGTGTTTCTGTCCAGCCAAAGGAACCCGAGGCCCATTGTGTTGCCTGTAAAACCATCTCATTTCACCTCAATCATCATCATCAATTTAAATCCAAATGTCAGGAAGATGCAACCGTTTTGTTGCGTAGATGATCAATTACACCACAAGGCTTTGTTTATAGGGAATTCTTCCCATCTGGAAGTAAAACTGGGAAAGAGACATTGAATTTCCTATAAAACAGTAACGACAACTAGATTGGATTGATTATCCAAATCGTTATTTCATTTGAACAAAAAGTAGGTCATTTCAAAAAGTCTGAAGTAAATCTTTCTAACTGTAGCTAACTGGTGTCAAACCACTCTAAATACCAGCCAGGGATTACGATCCACTGGCCTTATCAGTCTGCCAGTCAGACTGAGGTTGTTGACTGAAACGCTAAAGAGCTTATAACAAATCAACTTCTCCTTTTTTGTGGTTTGATCTGTCAGTACCACCTCTCTGTGCTGGAGTCAATCATCTGTCTTCGTTTACTCTCTGTCTGTCTGTCTGTCTGTCTGTCTGTCTGTCTGTCTGTCTGTCTGTCTGTCTGTCTGTCTGTCTGTCTGTCTGTCTGTCTCTCTCTCTCTCTCTCTCTCTGTGTCTCTCTCTCTCTCTCTCTCTGTGTCTCTCTCTCTCTCTGTCTCTCTCTCTCTCTCTCTCTCTCTCTCTCTCTCTCCTCTCTCTCTCCCTCTCTCTCTCTCTCTCTCTCTCTCTCTGTGTCTCTCTCCCTCTCTCTCTCTCTGTGTCTCTCTCTCTCTCTCTCTCTCTCTCTCTCTCTCTCTCTCTCTCTCTCTCTCTCTCTCTCTCTCTCTCTCTCTCTCTCTCTCTCTCTCTCTCTCTCTCTCTCTCTCTCTCTCTCTCTCCTCTCTCTCTCTCTCTCTCTCTCTCTCTGTGTCTCTCTCTCTCTGTGTCTCTCTCTCTCTCTCTCTCTCTCTCTCTCTCTCTCCTCTCTCTCTCTCTCTCTCTCTCTCTCTCTCTCTCTCTCTCTCTCTCTCTCTCTCTCTGTCTCTCTCTCTCTCTCTCTCTCTCTCTCTCTCTCTCTCTCTCTCTCTCTCTCTCTCTCTCTCTCTCTCTCTCTCTCTCCCTCTCTCTCTCTCTCTCTCTCTCTCTCTCTCTCTCTCTCTCTCTCTGTCTCTCTCTCTCTGTCTGTCTCTCTCTCTCTCTCTCTCTCTCTCTCTCTCTCTCTCTCTCTGTCTCTCTCTCTCTCTCTCTCTCTCTCTCTCTCTCTCTCTCTCTCTCTGTGTCTCTCTCCCTCTCTCTCTCTCTCTCTCTGCTACCCCCTGGCTACATCTCCAACCTCTACTGTGGCTCCACTACACTGTGAGGTTGATTTACATGGAGCCCTGAGTGATTGTCTATTGGTGTTAAAGAGACATGTTTTCCTTTTTTTCCCAGCACCATTCTAACACCAACATTCTGTTTTTCTCGTCGCCATGGGATACCGTTTGTTGTCCTTCTCTCCAAATGGTTCTAGTCCCACAGCACCTCTTCACCATATTAACAACATACATGGTAATTAGGTGGGACTTCGTGAAGCAAAAGTCCCGACTTTAAAATCTTCGTCGTATTCCTCCTTCTTCTTCTTGTTGTTGTTATTATCCTTCCGCACGCCAATCCTCTTACACATCGTTTAAGCTGGAGACGTCATTCAAACTTTAAACTTTGCCGCCCGGTCTGAAAATAAAAGATTGTCTTTGAATACAACATTTTGATACGAAATAAACTTGTTTCTTACACGTGTCGTTTTCTCTGTCTTTCTGTCCGTCTTCTTCGTTCTCTTTTAATGAGACTCGTTTCCAACATTCTAAAGCTCCCCGTTGTGACATCATCACTTCCTACAACGTAACCGTTGAGGCGTATTAAATCTTCTCCTCTACTTCTCTGCTACTCAAACACTGAGACATATACTGAGATATACACTGAGACATACACTGAGACATACAGACTGAGACATACACTGAGACATACACTGAGACATACACTGAGACATACACTGAGACATACACTGAGACATACACTGAGACATACACTGAGACATACACTGAGACATACACTGAGACATACACTGAGACATACACAGAGACAAACACTGAGACATACACTGAGACATACACCGAGACATACACTGAGACATACACTGAGACATACACTGAGACATACACTGAGACTGAGACATACACTGAGACATACACTGAGACATACACTGAGACATACACTGAGACATACACTGAGACACTGAGACATACACTGAGACATACACTGAGACATACACTGAGACATACACTGAGACATACACTGAGACATACACTGAGACATACACTGAGACATACACTGAGACATACACTGAGACATACACTGAGACATACACTGAGACATACACTGAGACACTGAGACATACACTGAGACAAACACTGAGACACTGAGACATACACATACACTGAGACATACACTGAGACATACACTGAGACATACACTGAGACATACACTGAGACACTGACACATACACTGAGACATACACTGATACACTGAGACATACACTGAGACATACACTGAGACATACACTGAGACAAACACTGAGACACTGAGACATACACCAAGACATACACTGAGACACTGAGACATACACTGATACACTGAGACATACACTGAGACATACACTGAGACATACACTGAGACATACACTGATACACTGAGACATACACTGAGACATACACTACACTGAGACATACACTGAGACATACACTGAGACATACACTGAGACATACACTGAGACACTGAGACATACACAAGACATACACTGAGACATACACTGAGACATACACTGATACACTGAGACATACACTGAGACATACACTGAGACATACACTGAGACATACACTGAGACATACACTGAGACATACACTGATACACTGAGACATACACTGAGACATACACTGAGACATACACTGAGACATACACTGAGACATACACTGAGACACTGAGACATACACAAGACATACACTGAGACATACACTGAGACATACACTGATACACTGAGACATACACTGAGACATACACTGAGACATACACTGAGACATACACTGATACACTGACATACACTGAGACATACACTGAGACATACACTACACTGAGACATACACTGACATACACTGAGACATACACTGAGACATACACTGAGACATACACTGAGACATACACTGAGACATACACTGAGACACTGATACACTGAGACATACACTGACATACACTGAGACATACACTGAGACATACACTGAGACATACACTGAGACATACACTGATACTGAGACATACACTGAGACATACACTGAGACATACACTGAGACATACACTGAGACATACACTGAGACATACACTGAGACATACACTGAGACATACACTGAGACATACACTGAGACATACACTGAGACATACACTGAGACATACACTGAGACATACACTGAGACATACACTGAGACATACACTGAGACATACACTGAGACATACACTGAGACATACACTGAGACATACACTGAGACATACACTGAGACATACACTGAGACATACACTGAGACATACACTGAGACACTGAGACATACACTGAGACATACACTACACTGAGACATACACTGAGACATACACTGAGACACTGAGACATACACTGAGACATACACTGAGACATACACTGAGACATACACTGAGACATACACTGAGACACTGAGACATACACTGAGACATACACTGAGACATACACTGAGACATACACTGAGACATACACTGAGACATACACTGAGACACTGAGACATACACTGAGACATACACTGAGACACTGAGACATACACTGAGACATACACTGAGACATACACTGAGACATACACTGAGACATACACTGAGACATACACTGAGACATACACTGAGACATACACTGAGACATACACTGAGACATACACTGAGACATACACTGAGACATACACTGAGACATACACTGAGACATACACTGAGACATACACTGATACTGAGACATACACTGAGACATACACTGAGACATACACTGAGACATACACTGAGACATACACTGAGACATACACTGAGACATACACTGAGACATACACTGAGACACTGAGACATACACTGAGACACTGAGACATACACTGAGACACTGAGACATACACTGAGACACTGAGACATACACTGAGACATACACTGAGACACTGAGACATACACTGAGACATACACTGAGACATACACTGAGACACTGAGACACTGAGACACTGAGACATACACTGAGACACTGAGACATACACTGAGACACTGAGACATACACTGAGACACTGAGACACTGGTCCCATGTTGACAAGGTGTTGAAAGGGTTACACTGATGTTGACACTGCCCATGTTGACATACACTGATGTTGACACTGAAAAAGGATGTGGCCCATGTTGACTCTACAAGGTGGATGCAGAGATGCTGGCCCATGTTGACTCTACAAGGTGTTGTTCCACAGGGATGCTGGCCCATGTTGACTCTACAAGGTGTTGAAAGTGTTCCACAGGGATGCTGGCCCATGTTGACTCTACAAGGTGTTGAAAGTGTTCCACAGAGATGCTGGCCCATGTTGACTCTACAAAGTGTTCCACAGAGATGCTGGCCCCATGTTGACTCCAACACTTCCCACAGTCGTGTCCAGTTAGCTGGATGTCCTTTGGGTGGTGGACCATTCTTGATACACACAGGAAACTGCTGAGAGTGAAAAACCCAGCAGTGTTATAGTTCTTGCCACAAACAGATGTGCCTGCTACCTACTACCATACACTGTTCAGAGGCACTTAAATCTGTTGTCTTGTTCATTCTACCTCTGAATGGCAACACAGACACAATCCATGTCTCAGTCGTCTCAAGGCTTAAAACTCCTCCTTTAACCTGGTCTCCTCCCCTTCATCTACACTGATTGAAGTGGATTTAACAAGTGACAGAAATAAGGGATCATAGCTTTGACCTGGATTCACCTGGTCCGTCTGTGTCATGGAAAGAGCAGGTGTTCCTAATGTTTTGTCCACTCAGTGCAGACGGTCACTGATGTCTGTTTCCCAGAGTGTCTTTTGAGTCCCACAACAGACACAGCAGGTGACCAGAGTCTGTGTTCCAAATAGAACCCTACTACCTGTGTAGGGCATTTCTTTTGACCACCGCCTGGCCTAAATTAGGGTGCCATTTGGGACTCTAGGGGAGGACAGATGGAGAGAGGGGAGAGAGGGTAGAGAGGGTAGAGAGGAATGGAGAGGGTAGAGAGGAATGGAGAGGGTAGAGAGGGGAGAGAGGGTAGAGAGGGGAGAGAGGGATAGAGAGGGTAGAGAGGGATGGAGAGGGAGAGGGTAGAGAGGGAGAGAGGGGAGAGAGAGGGGAGAGAGGGGAGAGAGGGGAGAGAGGGAGAGAGGGTAGAGAGGGAGAGAGAGGGTAGAGAGGGAGAGAGGGGAGAGAGGGTAGAGAGGGGAGAGAGGGTAGAGAGGGTAGAGAGGGGAGAGAGGGTAGAGAGGGTAGAGAGGGTAGAGAGGGTAGAGAGGGATGGAGAGGGTAGAGAGGGTAGAGAGGGTAGAGAGGGTAGAGAGGGATGGAGAGGGTAGAGAGGGTAGAGAGGAATGGAGAGGGTAGAGAGGGTGTGATCTGAACAAAACTCCATCATCCAGGCCGTTATCAGACCACCCGCTCTGCTGGACACGAGGAGAGGGGAGGGAGCTGCTGTGAGGCTGATCACATTAGGAGACAGGGGGAGAGAGGGGGAGATAGGGGGGAGGGAGGGGAGGGGAGACAGGGGAGAGGAGACGGGGGAGGGGAGGGGGGGAGGAAGAGAGGGATAGAGAAATGGGAGAGGGGGAGGAGGGAGGATGGGGGGAGAGGGGGATGGAGAGATGGGAGAGAGGGGGGGAGGAGGGAGATGGGGGAGGGGGGAGAGGATGGAGGATGGAGGGAGAGAAATAGGATAGAGGGGAGGGATGGTAGGGATGGGGAGATAGAGGGGGAGAGGAGGATGGAGAGATGGGAGGTAGAGGGGGAGAGAGGATGGAGAAATAGGATGGGACAGGTAGAGGGTGAGACACAGGGAGGATGGAGAGGATGGGAGGAGAGAGAGGATGGTAGAGGATGGGAGGAGAGAGGGATGGTAGATGGGATGAAGACACAGAGAGGATGGTAGAAATAGGATGGGACAGGTAGAGGGTTGAAGACACAGAGAGGATGGTAGAAATAGGATGGGACAGGTAGAGGGTTGAAGACACAGAGAGGATGGTAGAAATAGGATGGGACAGGTAGAGGGTTGAAGACACAGAGAAGTAACATGGAGGGAGAGATGGTATGGTAGAAATAGGATGGGACAGGTAGAGGGTTGAAGGGGGATGGAGAGTGATGGCAGAAATAGGATGGGACAGGTAGAGGGTTGAGGATGTAGTAATGGTGAAGACAGAGAGGAGAAATAGGATGGGAGGTTGAAGACAGAAGATGGTAGAGGAGGATGGTAGAAATAGGATGGGACAGGTAGAGGGTTGAAGACACAGAGATGGGATGGTAGAAATAGGATGGGACAGGTAGAGGGTTGAGGATGGGACACAGAGAGGATGGTAGAAATAGGATGGGACAGGTAGAGGGGATGGTAGAAATAGGATGGGACAGGTAGAGGATTGAAGACAGAGAGAGGATGGTAGAAATAGGATGGGACAGGTAGAGGGTTGAAGACACAGAGAGGATGGTAGAAATAGGATGGGACAGGTCTAGTCAAATAGGAGGAGAAGGATGAAGGACAGACATTGACTGCGGTTGGAGAGATGGACAGAGGAAGGAAGGAAGGAAGAGAACAGGTATTGGATAAACCTATCAACCTACACATAGTGTAGCTACAAAACACCTCTCTTTTCATTCCTTTGTCTCTCTCTTTGGCTCAATAAATCAACCTTATTTTTTACATCAATGCTATAAATATAGAATCTCTATTAGGTCACCTATATAAAAGATTGGTCGGTGATTTTCAACAATCCCACCACTACATTTGTACTTTGTACAAGAAATAATGTGGTGACCCAACTCTGCTGACATCTCCTCAGTAGAACCCGTCCCTGACCCAGATTGATGTAAAGTGGTACACAGGCGTATCCTTCCTTTATTGTGGAAAAAAGGGAACCAACGGGAATAGGAGGGATATTCTGGATTCATCCAACCTTCCAGATATGATATCTATCTCTCTCCTCCTCTCTCTCTCTTTATCTCCTCCTTCTCTCATTATCTCTTCCCACTTTCTCTTTCTCTCTCTATCATCTTCCTCTCTCTCTCTCTCTCTCTCTGAAACCCACTTATTGTAATTCCCACATGGAAGTGATATAGATATTTAAATGCTAACCCAGTATTCTCCATCTATCCTTGACAAAAAACCTCCTGAGAGAGACAAAGAGGGAGAGAGGGAGAAAGAGAGAGAGAAAGAGAGAGAGACAGAGAGAGAAAGAGAGAGAGAGAGAGAGAGAGAGAGAGAGAGAGAGAAAGAGAGAGAGAGAGAGAGACACACAGAGACACACAGACAGAGACACACAGACAGAGAGACACAGACAGAGAGAGAAAAACCTTACAGCTCTATCCTTCGATGTAGAAATGGAAGGGGAGGTGATGCCTAACTGTCACTAACCCTCTTGCGTCCCAAATGGCATCCTGTTTAGCCCTGTGGGCCCTGCTCAAACACAGTGTGAGGTAAAGCATTAAACTTGGCAGAGCTTCAGAGGTGATCAATAAGGACATCCGTAGAGAGCCTGGTTCCACCGTGCCAAGTCTCTACACACACCGCCCGGCCTGCCCACACACCTAGCCTACACATAGCCATGCATCCCAATTGGCACCCTATTCCTTACATAGTGCACTTCATTTGAACTATAAGTAGATCAAAGTAGACACTATAAAAAGGGGATAGGGTGGCATTTGTGACGCAGAAGTGCCTATATATATATATGTATGGAAGCAGACTGGTTACAATGAAGAATCATCACCTCGTTGCCAAGTACCCTCCTAACTCAATACGGATCGTATTTACGCCTGGTGTTGTTGACGCCGCAAAACAAATACATCCTGACTGGTAATTACAGTGTACTTCACCAACTGAAGAGGGGACAAAGATGGAGATGCAGAAAGGCTTTATTTAAGATGATTGAACAGACTTGTGTCTTTGCAGGGGGGAGGGAAACAGCCCCGGGGGGAGGGAAACAGCCCCGGGGGGAGGGAAACAGCCCCAGGGGAGGGAAACAGCCCCAGGGGGAGGGAAACAGCCCCAGGGGAAGGGAAACAGCCCCAGGGGGAGGGAAACAGCCCCAGGGGAAGGGAAACAGCCCCAGGGGGACAAGGGGGGAAACAGCCCCAGGGGGGGGAAACAGCCCCAGGGGGAAGGGAAACAGCCCCAGGGGGAGGGAAACAGCCCCAGGGGGAGGGAAACAGCCCCAGGGGAAGGGAAACAGCCCCAGGGGGAGGGAAACAGCCCCGGGGGAAGGGAGGACAGGGAAACAGCCCCAGGGGAGGGAAACAGCCCCAGGGGGAAGGGAAACAGCCCCAGGGGGGGGAAACAGCCCCAGGGGAGGGAAACAGCCCCAGGGGGAAGGGAAACAGCCCAGGGGGAGGGAAACAGCCCAGGGGGAGGGAAACAGCCCCGGGGGGGGAAACAGCCCCAGGGGAGGGAAACAAGGGGGAGGGAACAGCCCCAGGGGGGGAAACAGCCCCAGGGGGGAAACAGCCCCAGGGGGAAGGGAAACAGCCCCGGGGGGGGAAACAGCCCCAGGGGAAGGGAAACAGCCCCAGGGGGAGGGAAACAGCCCCGGGGGGGGAAACAGCCCCAGGGGGAGGGAAACAGCCCTGGGGGAGGGAAACAGCCCCAGGGGGAGGGAAACAGCCCCAGGGGGAGGGAAACAGCCCTGGGGGAGGGAAACAGCACCAGGGGGAAGGGAAACAGCCCCGGGGGAGGGAAACAGCCCCAGGGGAGGGAAACAGCCCCAAACAGCCCTGGGGGAGGGAAACAGCCCCGGGGGAGGGAAACAGCCCCAGGGGGAGGGAAACAGCCCTCGGGGAGGGAAACAGCCCCAGGGGGAAGGGAAACAGCCCCAGGGGGAAGGGAAACAGCCCCGGGGGAGGGAAACAGCTGTTACCCTATTCCCCAGGCCCTGGGAAACAGCCCCAGGGGGAGGGAAACAGCCCTATTCCCTACACAGCCCCGGGGGATTCCCTACACAGTGCCCTGTTACCCAGCCCTACGGGGGAAAGTGGAGGACTTGATCCCAGATCGCCAGCTATTCCCTACACAGTGCCCTGTTACCCTATTCCCTACACAGTGCCCTGTTACCCTATTCCCTACACAGTGCCCTGTTACCCTATTCCCTACACAGTGCCCTGTTACCCTATTCCCTACACAGTGCCCTGTTACCCTATTCCCTACACAGTGCCCTGTTACCCTATTCCCTACACAGTGCCCTGTTACCCTATTCCCTACACAGTGCCCTGTTACCCTATTCCCTACACAGTGCCCTGTTACCCTATTCCCTACACAGTGCCCTGTTACCCTATTCCCTACACAGTGCCCTGTTACCCTATTCCCTACACAGTGCCCTGTTACCCCCTACACAGCCCTGTTACCCTATTCCCTGTTACCCTATTCCCTACACAGTGCCCTGTTACCCTATTCCCTACACAGTGCCCTGTTACCCTATTCCCTACACAGTGCCCTGTTACCCTATTCCCTACACAGTGCACTGTTACCCTATTCCCTACACAGTGCCCTGTTACCCTATTCCCTACACAGTGCCCTGTTACCCTATTCCCTACACAGTGCCCTGTTACCCTATTCCCTACACAGTGCCCTGTTACCCTATTCCCTACACAGTGCCCTGTTACCCTATTCCGTACACAGTGCACTGTTACCCTATTCCCTACACAGTGCCCTGTTACCCTATTCCTACACAGTGCCCTGTTACCCTATTCCCTACACAGTGCCCTGTTACCCTATTCCCTACACAGTGCCCTGTTACCCTATTCCTATTCTACACAGTGCCCTGTTACCCTATTCCCTACACAGTGCCCTGTTACCCTATTCCCTACACAGTGCCCTGTTACCCTATTCCCTACACAGTGCCCTGTTACCCTATTCCCTACACAGTGCCCTGTTACCCTATTCCCTACACAGTGCACTGTTACCCTATTCTCTACACAGTGCCCTGTTACCCTATTCTCTACACAGTGCACTGTTACCCTATTCCCTACACAGTGCCCTGTTACCCTATTCCCTACACAGTGCCCTGTTACCCTATTCCCTACACAGTGCACTGTTACCCTATTCTCTACACAGTGCCCTGTTACCCTATTCCCTACACAGTGCCCTGTTACCCTATTCCCTACACAGTGCCCTGTTACCCTATTCTCTACACAGTGCCCTGTTACCCTATTCCCTACACAGTGCACTGTTACCCTATTCTCTACACAGTGCCCTGTTACCCTATTCCCTACACAGTGCACTGTTACCCTATTCTCTACACAGTGCCCTGTTACCCTATTCCCTACACAGTGCCCTGTTACCCTATTCTCTACACAGTGCCCTGTTACCCTATTCTCTACACAGTGCACTGTTACCTTAAGGGCACTGGTCAATAGTAAAGAATCGAAGTGCCATTTGGGATAAACAATGGCTTATTGTAGTTAAGCTACTGGGGACTGGGCCATGATATACTGTATCTCAGTAGGACTGGGCCATGATATACTGTATCTCAGTAGGACTGGGCCATGATATACTGTATCTCAGTAGGACTGGGCCTTGATATACTGTATCTCAGTAGGACTGGGCCATGATATACTGTATCTCAGTAGGACTGGGCCATGATATACTGTATCTCAGTAGGACTGGGCCATGATATACTGTATCTCAGTAGGACTGGGCCATGATATACTGTATCTCAGTAGGACTGGGCCATGATATACTGTATCTGATATACTGTATCTCAGTAGGACTGGGCCATGATATAGTACTGTATCTCAGTAGGACTGGGCCATGATATACTGTATCTCAGTAGGACTGGGCCATGATATACTGTATCTCAGTAGGACTGGGCCATGATATACTGTATCTCAGTAGGACTGGGCCATGATATACTGTATCTCAGTAGGACTGGGCCATGATATACTGTATCTCAGTAGGACTGGGCCATGATATACTGTATCTCAGTAGGACTGGGCCATGATATACTGTATCTCTAGGACTGGGCCATGATATACTGTATCTCAGTAGGACTGGGCCATGATATACTGTATCTCAGTAGGACTGGGCCATGATATACTGTATCTCAGTAGGACTGGGCCATGATATACTGTATCTCAGTAGGACTGGGCCATGATATACTGTATCTCAGTAGGACTGGGCCATGATATACTGTATCTCAGTAGGACTGGGCCATGATATACTGTATCTCAGTAGGACTGGGCCATGATATACTGTATCTCAGTAGGACTGGGCCATGATATACTGTATCTCAGTAGGACTGGGCCATGATATACTGTATCTCAGTAGGACTGGGCCATGATATACTGTATCTCAGTAGGACTGGGCCATGATATACTGTATCTCAGTAGGACTGGGCCATGATATACTGTATCTCAGTAGGACTGGGCCATGATATACTGTATCTCAGTAGGACTGGGCCATGATATACTGTATCTCAGTAGGACTGGGCCATGATATACTGTATCTCAGTAGGACTGGGCCATGATATACTGTATCTCAGTAGGACTGGGCCATGATATACTGTATCTCAGTAGGACTGGGCCATGATATACTGTATCTCAGTAGGACTGGGCCATGATATACTGTATCTCAGTAGGACTGGGCCATGATATACTGTATCTCAGTAGGACTGGGCCATGATATACTGTATCTCAGTAGGACTGGGCCATGATATACTGTATCTCAGTAGGACTGGGCCATGATATACTGTATCTCAGTAGGACTGGGCCATGATATACTGTATCTCAGTAGGACTGGGCCATGATATACTGTATCTCAGTAGGACTGGGCCATGATACTGTATCTCAGTAGGACTGGGCCATGATATACTGTATCTCAGTAGGACTGGGCCATGATATACTGTATCTCAGTAGGACTGGGCCATGATATACTGTATCTCAGTAGGACTGGGCCATGATATACTGTATCTCAGTAGGACTGGGCCATGATATATCTGTATCTCAGTAGGACTGGGCCATGATATACTGTATCTCAGTAGGACTGGGGATCTCAGTAGGACTGGGCCATGATATACTGTATCTCAGTAGGACTGGGCCATGATGTATCTCAGTAGGACTGGGCCATGATATACTGTATCTCAGTTGGACTGGGCCATGATATACTGTATCTCAGTAGGACTGGGCCATGATATACTGTATCTCAGTAGGACTGGGCCATGATATACTGTATCTCAGTTGGACTGGGCCATGGTATACTGTATCTCAGTAGGACTGGGCCATGATATACTGTATCTCAGTAGGACTGGGCCATGATATACTGTATCTCATGGACTGGGCCATGATATACTGTATCCCAGTAGGACTGGGCCATGATATACTGTATCTCAGTAGGACTGGGCCATGATATACTGTATCTCAGTAGGACTGGGCCATGATATACTGTATCTCAGTAGGACTGGGCCATGATATACTGTATCTCAGTTGGACTGGGCCATGATATACTGTATCTCAGTTGGACTGGGCCATGATATACTGTATCTCAGTTGGACTGGGCCATGATATACTGTATCTCAGTTGGACTGGGCCATGATATACTGTATCTCAGTTGGACTGGGCCATGATGTATCTCAGTAGGACTGGGCCAGTATTAATCTCAGTACCAGGGACTGGGCCAGTATATATCTTTATGAGTGTAAAAAAACATTAAGGACACCTGCTCTTTCCATGACATAGACGGACCAGATGAATCCACCTGACAGCTATGATCCCTTATTGATGTCACTTTTTAAATCCACTTCAATCAGAGTAGATGAAGGGGAGGAGACAGATTAAAGAAGGATTTTTAAGCCTCGAGAGGCTTACGGTAGTAGGTGCCAGGCACACGGTTTGTGTCAAGAACTTTAAAGCTGCTGAGTTTTTCACTCTCAGCACTTTCCTGTGTGTATCATGAATGGTCCAGCACCCAAAGGACATCCAGACAACTTGACACAACTGTGGGAAGCATTGAAAGTCAACATGAGGCCAGCATCCTCGTGGAACGCTTTCAACACCTTGTAGAGTCCATGTCCCGACGAATTGAGGCTTTTCTGAGGGAGAAAATAAAAATAAAAGCAACATTTGAAAGGTCGAATCAAATGGTTATCAGATTTCATTGGTCACATACACACGGTTATCAGATTTCATTGGTCACATACACACGGTTATCAGATTTCATTGGTCACATACACGCGGTTATCAGATTTCATTGGTCACATACACACGGTTATCAGATTTCATTGGTCACATGGTTATCAGATGTTATTGGTCACATACACACGGTTATCAGATTTCATTGGTCACATACACACGGTTATCAGATTTCATTGGTCACATACACACGGTTATCAGATTTCATTGGTCACATACACACGGTTATCAGATTTCATTGGTCACATACACACGGTTATCAGATTTCATTGGTCACATGGTTTATTTCAAATGTTATTGGTCACATACACACGGTTATCAGATTTCATTGGTCACATACACACGGTTATCAGATTTCATTGGTCACATACACACGGTTATCAGATTTCATTGGTCACATACACACGGTTATCAGATGTTATTGGTCACATGGTTATCAGATGTTATTGGTCACATGGTTATCAGATGTTATTGGTCACATGGTTATCAGATGTTATTGGTCACATGGTTATCAGATGTTATTGGTCACATGGTTATCAGATGTTATTGGTCACATACACACGGTTATCAGATGTTATTGGTCACATGGTTATCAGATGTTATTGGTCACATGGTTATCAGATGTTATTGGTCACATGGTTATCAGATGTTATTGGTCACATGGTTATCAGATGTTATTGGTCACATACACACGGTTATCAGATTTCAATGTGAGCGCAGTGAAATGCTTGTGCTTCTAGTTCCGCCAGTGCAGTAATATATATCTAACAATTCCACAACAACTACCTAATACACACAAATCTAAAGGGATGGAATGAGAATATGTACATATAAATATATGGATGAGTGATGGTACAGAGCGGCATAGGCAAGATGCAGTAGATGGTATAAGATACAGTATAAACATATGAGATGAGTAATGTAAGATATGTAAACATTATTAAAGTGACTAGTGATCCATTTCTCAAAGTGGCCAGTGATTTCAAGTCTGTATTTAGGCAGCAGCCTCTCTGTGTTAGTGACGGCTGTTTAACAGTCTGATGGCCTTGAGATAGAAGCTGTTTTTCAGTCTCTCTGTCCCTGCTTTGATGCACCTGTACTGACCTCGCCTTCTGGATGGTAGTGAACAGGCAGTGGCTCAGGTGGTTGTTGTCCTTGATGATCTTTTTGGCCTTCCTGTGACATCGTGGTGCTGCAGGTGTCCTGGAGGGCAGGTAGTTTGCGTCCGGTGTTGGTTTGAGCAGACCGCACCACCCTCTGGAGAGCCTTGCGGGTGGTGCAGTTTCCGAACCAAGCGGTGATACAGCCCGACATGCTGTCAATTGTGCATCTGTAAAAGTTTGTCAGGGTTTTAGGTGACAAGCCAAATTTCTCCATCCTCCTGAGATTGAAGAGGCGCTGTTGTGCCTTCTTAACCACTCTGTCTGTGTGTTTGGACCATTTCAGTGCTACGGGGCGGTGGCCATTTAGTTCAGTTATCTTTGCATTCTTGGGTACAGGAACAATGGCGGCCATCTTGAAGCATATGGGGACAGCAGACTGCGATTAGAGAGCGATTGAATATGTCCTTAAACACTCCCGCCAGCTGGTCTGCGCATGCTCTGAGGACGTTGCTAGGAATGCCGTCTGGGCCAACAGCCTTGCGAGGGCTAAAACCTTTAAATGTCTTACGTCGGCCACGGAGAAGGCGAGAGGCGGGGCCTGAGAGAGGCGGGGCCTGCTGTCCTTGGTAGCGGGCCGCGTCGGTGGCACTGTGTTATCTTCGAAGCGGACAAAGAAGGTGTTTAGTTTGTCTGGAAGCAAGACATCGGTGTCCGTGACTTGGCTGGTTTTCATTTTGTAGTCCGTGATTTCCTGTAGACCTGTAGCCAGCTACGTGTCTGAGCCGTTGAACTGCGACTCCACTTTGTGGTTAACGTTTTGTACACTATGTGTCCGTCTCAGTACTTGACCATTCAGTCAGTCGGTACATCAACTACACGGTTTCTTGCTCCTCAGACATGGTAATTACCCATGTTTCCTTGGTGGTTAGTTAGAATAATGAACTACGGACGACCTGGTGGGACTGCTGTCCCTTTGTATAGTCTCAACAAAGAGAGAGGCTTTTTACACGGTCTTTCTGCGGTCTCTGTAGCACGCAGGCCCTGTTGAATTTCAATGGAACGCCGTCCCTGTTGAGTCTTAAAGAGACAACTAATTAGCAAAAAAAAGACGTTGTTTTCCCGACATAAAATTGAAAAAAAAAAAATAACTGAATTAGTAAGCCATCAGTTGAAAAAGTCAAGATTAAACGCGTGGGTGTCTGTCTGTCCGCGTGCCAAATGGACCCCTATTAACCCCATAGGACTCTGGTCAAGCGTAGTGCACGATGTAGGGTATAGGGAGCTATTTGGGACACAGAGGATGTCTCTGTGTGTTGTTTTCTCCAGAGCTTTTCTCTTTGTCAGTTTGTGGTGAACCCGTTCAACGCCTTGGTAAACTCTACGGTTTGTTTCCTAATTTAATCTCTCAAACGTTAATTAACTGTTGACAAAGGATACTTGGAGAAAAGGTATGTGTGCACATGTGTGTGTTCGTGTGTGTGCGTGCGTGCGTGTGTGTGTGTGTGTGTGTGTGTGTTGTTCCCCTCTGCCACGTTGACTAAGGTTGATCTTTTTATTTCCCAGGGTTTTCAAACTGACAAAACAATAATTGGAATGTATATTTTATGGCTCTTATCTAGAACCTGCAGGAAGAAAGCAGCTCTGATGAAGAGAAGAGTTCATTCTGCAGGTAGGAAGAGATGCTGTGTATGCACAGTGTTGTAAAGAAGGCTCAACAGCACCTCTTCAACCTCGGGAGGTTCTTCAACCTTGGCACCTAAAACCCTCACAAACTTCTATAGATGCACCATTGAGAGCTTCCTGTCGGGCTGTATCACCGCCTGGTACGAAAAATGCACTGACCGCAACCGCAGGGCTCTCCAGAGGGTGGTACGGTCTGCACAACGCATCATCGGGGCAAACTACCTGCCCTCCAGGACACCTACAGCACCTGACAGGAATGACATCCATCTCTCTCTTTCACTCACTCCATCTCTCTCTCTTTCTCTCCCTCCCTCCATCTCTCTCTCTCTTTCTCTCCCTCCATCTCTCTCTCTCTCTTTCTCTCCCTCCATCTCTCTCTTTCTCTCCCTCCATCTCTCTCTCTTTCTCTCCCTCCATCTCTCTCTCTTTCTCTCCCTCCATCTCTCTCTTTCTCTTCCTCCATCTCTCTCTCCCTCCCTTTATATCTCTCTCTTTCTCTTCCCTCCATCTCTCTCTCTTTCTCCCTCCATCTCTCTCTCTCTCCCTCTCTCTCTCTCTTCTCTCCTCTCTTTCTCTCCCTCCTCTCTCTCTCTTTCTCTCCCCATCTCTCTCTTTCTCTCCCTCATCTCTCTCTTTCTCTTCCCTCCATCTCTCTCTCTCCCTCCCTCCATCTCTCTCTCTTTCTCTCCCTCCATCTCTCTCTCTCTCTTCTCTCCCTCCATCTCTCTCTTTCTCTCCCTCATCTCTCTCTTTCTCTTCCTCCATCTCTCTCTCTTTCTCTCCCTCCATCTCTCTCTTTTTCTCTCCCTCATCTCTCTCTTTCTCTCCCTCCATCTCTCTCTTTCTCTCCCTCCATCTCTCTCTCTCCTCTCTCTCTCCCTCCATCTCTCTCTTTCTCTCCCTCCATCTCTCTCTCTTTCTCTCCCTCCATCTCTCTCTTTTCTCTCCCTCCATCTCTCTCTTTCTCTCCCTCCATCTCTCTCTTTCTCTCCCTCATCTCTCTCTTTCTCTCCCTCCATCTCTCTCTTTATCTCCCTCATCTCTCTCTCTTTCTCTCCCTCCATCTCTCTCTTTCTCTCCCTCCATCTCTCTCTCTTTCTCTCCCTCCATCTCTCTCTCTTTCTCACCCTCCTCGAGGCTTTGAGAGACCCTGGGTGCATGCAGATTGTATAGCGTTTCCACATGGAGTTTCTGTGTGTGTGTGTGTGTATATGTGTGTGTATGTGTGTGTGTGTGTGCGTGTCTCTTTGTATGGTCTTCATTCGCTCTAAGCAATTTGATTGTGAGAAGCAGAGAGCCACGTCCTCTGGTGAGAAATCTCTACCTGCTCTGAAGAAGCAGCAGCCTTTAATTAGATGGTTTAGTATAAGTGTCCCGCCTGCCCCTTCACCATCTCTGTTACAATACGTCCTCTACGACACCCTATCCTATTGTAGTGTCTCTTCACCATCTCTGTTACAATACGTCCTCTATGACACCCTATCCTATTGTAGTGCACTACATTTAACGTAGGGAATAGGGTTCACTATGTAGGGAATAGGGTGCACTACGTAGGGAATAGGATGCACTACATATGGAATAGGGTGCACTATGTAGGGAATAGGGTGCACTACGTAGGGAATAGGGTGCACTACGTAGGGAATAGGGTGCACTACGTAGGGAATAGGGTGCACTACGTAGGGAATAGGGTGCACTACGTAGGGAATAGGGTGCACTACGTAGGGAATAGGGTGCACTACGTAGGGAATAGGGTGCACTACGTAGGGAATAGGGGGTGCACTACGTAGGGAATAGGGGGCACTACGTAGGGAATAGGGGCACTACGTAGGGAATAGGGGAATACGTAGGGAATAGGGGCACAACGTAGGGAATAGGGGCACTACGTAGGGAATAGGGGAACGTAGGGAATAGGGGCACAACGTAGGGAATAGGGGGAACAACGTAGGGAATAGGGGCACTACGTAGGGAATAGGGGGAACAACGTAGGGAATAGGGGGCACTATGTAGGGAATAGGGGGAACAACGTAGGGAATAGGGGGCACAACGTAGGGAATAGGGTGCACTATGTAGGGAATAGGGGCACTACGTAGGGAATAGGGGCCCATCAGGACTGCATCCCTAAACGTCATGCTGCTGAGGCGTTGCCGGTTTGTCAGTGTTCTGCATTGAGTCGTTATTGTGAATTTGAATGAGTGCATTCTGTGTGTTGAAGTCAATGGAAGGTAAACTGTTCTGTATCTCATACAGGCAGATGGACCTTTACACAGCAAGGTTCTCCTTTATGCTGTTTGGAGGAAAATAACGTCTTTCTAGTCTCATAATATCAAAGCTGTAGTATTAGATAAACACTGAGAGGTGGTAGGTAACCCAGGCTATAGGATTAGATAAACACTGAGAGTTGAAAGGTAACCCAGGCTATAGGATTAGATAAACACTGAGAGGTGGTAGGTAACCCAGGCTATAGGATTAGATAAACACTGAGAGGTGGTAGGTAACCCAGGCTATAGGATTAGATAAACACTGAGAGGTGGTAGGTAACCCAGGCTATAGGATTAGATAAACACTGAGAGTTGAAAGGTAACCCAGGCTATAGGATTAGATAAACACTGAGAGGTGGTAGGTAACCTAGGCTATAGGATTAGATAAACACTGAGAGGTGGTAGGTAACCCAGGCTATAGGATTAGATAAACACTGAGAGGTGGTAGGTAACCTGAGAGGTGGTAGGTAACCCAGGCTATAGGATTAGATAAACACTGAGAGGTGGTAGGTAACCCAGCTATAGGATTAGATAAACACTGAGAGGTGGTAGGTAACCCAGGCTATAGGATTAGATAAACACTGAGAGGTAGGTAACCCAGGCTATAGGATTAGATAAACACTGAGAGGTGGTAGGTAACCCAGGCTATAGGATTAGATAAACACTGAGAGGTGGTAGGTAACCCAGGCTATAGGATTAGATAAACACTGAGAGGTGGTAGGTAACCCAGGCTATAGGATTAGATAAACACTGAGAGGTGGTAGGTAACCCAGGCTATAGGATTAGATAAACACTGAGAGGTGGTAGGTAACCCAGGCTATAGGATTAGATAAACACTGAGAGGTGGTAGGTAACCCAGGCTATAGGATTAGATAAACACTGAGAGGTGGTAGGTAACCCAGGCTATAGGATTAGATAAACACTGAGAGGTGGTAGGTAACCCAGGCTATAGGATTAGATAAACACTGAGAGGTGGTAGGTAACCCAGGCTATAGGATTAGATAAACACTGAGAGGTGGTAGGTAACCCAGGCTATAGGATTAGATAAACACTGAGTGGTAGGGTAGGTAACCCAGGCTATAGGATTAGATAAACACTGAGATAGGTAACCCAGGCTATAGGATTAGATAAACACTGAGAGGTGGTAGGTAACCCAGGCTATAGGATTAGATAAACACTGAGAGGTGGTAGGTAACCCAGGCTATAGGATTAGATAAACACTGAGAGTTGGTAGGTAACCCAGGCTATAGGATTAGATAAACACTGAGAGTTGTTAGGTAACACTGGCTATAGGATTGTCGTCCTCTCTACAGTGGGATGTGCCTGGGGGGTAAGCTTTTACCCCTTTCAAAGGCACTTAAATGTGTTGTCTTGCCCATTCACACTCTGAATGGCAACATACAATCCATGTCTCAATTGTCTCAAAAAAAGAAATCTTCCTTTAACCCGTCTCCTCCTCTTCATCTACACTGATTTGAAGTGGATTTAACAAGTGACCAATCAGGGATCATAACTTTCACCTGGATTCACCTGGTCATTTTATGTTATGAAAAGAGCAGGTGTTCCTATTTCACTCCGTGTATAGTGCACTACTTTGGACCAGAACTCCAATGGCCCTAGTCAATAGTAGTAGGAAAAGGGGGCATTTTAGGACACGCTCACAGAGAACATGGAAATGCTGGTGAAAAGGGCACTGAGACCTGGAGAAATAACCTCCTTGGAGAATTCTCCTGCACAGAAAAAGGCATTTTCTGCCCACGTAAAATCCCACCTAGAGATGGAGAGGTGGAGAGAGAAATAGAGACAGAGAGAGAGAGAGACAGAGATCGAGAAAGAGAGAGAGAGAGTAGAGAGAGAGAGAGAGAGAGAGAAATAGAGACAGAGCGAGAGAGAGACAGACAGAGATAGAGAGAAATAGAGACAGAGAGAAATAGAGACAGAGACAGAGAGAGAGAGAGAGAGAGACAGAGAGAGAGAGAGAGACAGAGAGAGAGAGAGAGAGAGAGAGAGAGAGACAGAGAGAGAGATAGAGAGAGAGACAGAGAGAGAGAGAGAGACAGAGAGAGAGAGAGAGATAGAGAGAGAGAGACAGAGAGAGAGAGAAATAGAGACAGAGAGAGAGAGAGAGAGAGAGATAGAGAGAGAGAGAGAGAGAGAGAGAGAGAAAGGGGAGAAAAAGACAGAAAGAGAAAGGTAAGAGAGGGAGAATGAGAAAAAGAGAGCGATATATGCAAAAAGAGAGGTTTTCCATGTTTCCTAAATGTGCCGCCGCCTGCGCTCCACAACAAGCATTCACTCTCATTACCTGAAGAAAGACTGTCGCCATTAAATTGAAATGTAATTTGCGAAATTGTGTTTTAATGTAGCTATTCAGTCCGGCCGCCTCCAATGCCAGTTTCCGTCCGAACCTCTCCTCGCGGCCATTTAATTGAGCTAATGGAGGAAGCTGCTAACGGTCTGCTTTATCTCACACGGCTTTGGTGACATTTCATCAGGGCTGGTGGTTGATTTTCCTCCAGACTGCCGCCGTTGTGTTAAGCCCATAGTCATACAGTGTAGCAAGGACACACACACACACACACACTAAACACACACACACCCACACACACGCTAAACACACCCACTAAACACACACCCACTAAACACACACACACATACTAAACACACACACACAAACTAAGCACACACTCACTAAACACACACACACACAAACACTAAACACACACACAAACAAACACACACTAAAACACACACACACAAACACTCACTAAAACACACACACACACACACAAAACACAACACTAAACACACACACTAAACACACAAACACACAAACACACACTAACCACACACACACACTAAACAAACACACACACCCACACACTAAACACACACACAAAACACACACACACTCAAAGCATATTGGACATGGTTGAGAAACAACCCCCCCCAAAAACAAAAAAACAAAACCACTGTGTAAATTTGTAGACTTCATCCCAGCAGACTGTGAAGGATGCCGTCTGGGCAGAAGGAGGCATAATTGAACAGTAATAACCCGAGGTATTGATGAGGCGAGGTGAAGTAAGTTTCTGATCCGTTAGAAACAGTCTGGGCCTACTGCCTCGCCCTGTACGGACACCCACATGTCTGACATGGGTAATGGGACACGCTGGGTTCATACACACTTCTATCTGCGCTCGGGTTATAACTGGGGCATCAAGCAGACATAAAGGTTTCATTTTTAACTAGTTCTTCTGAATAACATAAATATATGCATGTGAGAGAACACACACGCGCACAGCATAAACGCGACCATAATCAATCAGTCACGTCTGAGCTCCATTTCGTACATAATCAAATCATTATATCAAACACCATCTGTCCTCGTACTGAAAGAGATGATCTAACAACTATGTTAACATTATGTTATCATAGGACACACACACACACACACACAAGTTGAACTTGTTCACGGAAAAATGGTAGGCTATGTTAATACATAAATGGGCTATAAAATATGAACTAACGAAAAACTGAACGATCCGTCTAGCTCAAATAGGCAACCAAATATAGTCCTAAACAGCTGCTAGGTAGATAGGTTCAAATCAAAACCGCGTCTGTTTTTTGAATGTTTGAAAATGGAAAGCAGAGGAACCGAAGGACTATCCATTCTGTTCGTGTCGGTTGCGCCTAGGGACCACCTACCAATCTGTATTCTGTCAACTGGTTTTTAAATCCCTCCCTTGTTACGGACACGGTGAAATCCTATAGGCCGAGAGTCGTACCCACCTCTTCAAATCTATTGGTTAGCGTTGCATCGGTAGGAATGTTTAACGCACCATGAGTTGAGCAGAGTTTAGTCCGAGAGAAGCGGTGCAACGGGAATGAACAGACCCGGATAACATAATAATCCAACCGTTAGTTTTCTTTATAAACATTTTTTTTTTTTTTAAATGACAAGGACAATTTACAGGCTACCTACGTTTACAGACAATATGACAATCAACTGTGGAACGTTTTGAATAGGACTGTTATTATTGAGACATTGACCATAACCCATCGCTGTCTGTCTGTCTTTTAAACCGGAGAGTGAGAACCGACAAGGACGTGCCGCTATACGGGAACGTGTAACACGGGCATCAGTGCAGCTCACCGGACCGGTAAACACGTCTCTAATAACCACCGTGGATCTATATTTTCCATTTGGAATCTTCACAGCTCTTCTCTCAGAAACATTCTCCTCGAAGAATCCGGTGACTCACCGCGAGGGGAAGGCAAGCCTCTGCATTCTAATCAGCCGCACCGGGAGAACGGAGAGGAGAACGGAACGAGCTCATTGACATTACAGTCATACTTTTTGTGGAGCACTTCTACTTCGGTAGCTGAACCCGCACCACTCGTATCGCTGCTAGTCTGCATCCGTCGGAGCTGGTTGCTGGCTTCATTCTCACCACCCGGAGAAGGAATAGCAGGGTGACAGACCAAGCGAGGGGATTGGGTTTTAACATAAACCAAAACCAGGGATTATTTGTATTTTGTATTTAACCTGATACCTTTCGGTAAGTGGATGTGTTTTACCCCTCCTCTGGTCCACTATCGTAGCGCAGGTGTTTCCTATAGGATTGATATTCTCACCAGGCAGAGGCTATAAGGCGTTTCAAACGGATAACGGGAGTTTTTTACCAAACCTCTCCTGTCTCTCCGTGTTGATGCAACAGCTTCTGAGACGCCACGAGCCTCGCCAGCCCAGAAGAGCTGGAACGGAATAAATAGGAGGCTTGATTCTAGTCTTGTTTTGTGTCTCGCTAGTTATGATTTCCCTTTGGATCGTTTTAAATAGGCGGATTATGCTAATTTGGTAATGCGTGTAAGAGGCTCATTTTAACGCGTTCCTCTATTCATACGGGTTACTCAAATCGGGCGGCTATATAGCTATTGATTTAGATATGGCTATACATTTGTCTGTTTCTTTAGTTATAAACTGCCGAATGTGTCACAGGGAAAACATGACATATTTATTCATACTTATGACCGTTGTCATCTACATCCTAATAACCAATTTGAATATCCTACTGAAGCGCATGTGTCAGATTTCCTATAACACACGGATAGTTTATAGATTACATATCCATACGATCAAAAGGACAACAACACAACGCAGTATTGTGTATCGTTAGCACTGCGCCTCCCCGACGCTTCTCAAGGTTACCTAATTGACAGGCTATCCCCATCCATTGTGGCAATGATTTACGCATTAGTTGTGCGTTTCATGTTGAAGGACTCAGTCACTGCATATTCACCCATAGCTAAGGATATAATTATCAAGTCAAGACGGTTCATTATGTCTAGTATATTGATATATGAATACACTTTATTAACATATAATACTATTCACCCCCCTTTGTGTTTCAGGCAAGAGAGCGACAGAGAGAGCACGGGAACGCATAACGGCTATTCTATCCGGTTGGAGACAGACCGGGTTACGATTATTCCTGAGATGAGCCCTAGGCGTTCAACTGAATTTAAATTAGGTGTCCACGAGCACCAGCGTTTTCTATAAGGGAAAGGAGAGCGAGAGAGAGAGAAAAGGGAATTTAAATCGGTGCTCTAAGAATGACTTCTACATTCCACGATGAACGGAACTGTGTGTTTGATCCTGAATGGTAGAAATCACCCATTTTGTGTTGGAGAAATCAACAGGTCGGAGTCGGAGGCGTAAAAAACAAAATCGCTCGAAATTAAAAAACCTCTCACCGAAGGATGTATCTTTCAATTTTATTTCTCCTTCTCCTTTGGGCTCAAGCCCTGGCTTTGAAAAACTTGAATTATTCCGTTAACGAAGAGCAAGGACCGGGAACGGTTATAGGCAACATCGCTAAAGATGCTAAACTCGGTCTCGGGCAAGGAGGACAAGGGAAAAAATCTAACTTCAGAGTTCTGGAGAATTCAGCACCGCATCTCATCGATGTGGACCCGGAGAGCGGGCTGCTCTATACCAAGCAACGCATTGACAGGGAAACACTGTGTCGGCGGAACCCCAAATGTCAGCTCTCCATGGAGGTATTTGCTAACGACAAAGAGATCTGCATGATTAAGGTAGATGTAGTCGACATCAACGACAACTCGCCCACGTTCCCTTCCGATCAGATTGATATTGACATTTCTGAGAACGCAGCCCCGGGCACCCGCTTCCCGCTTACTAGCGCTCATGACCCGGACGCTGGGGAGAACGGGCTAAAAACCTACCAGATCACACGAGACGACTACAATCTGTTTTCTCTGGATGTAAAATCCCGCGGGGACGGAACTAAATTTCCCGAGTTAGTTATTCAACGGCCGTTAGACAGGGAGGAACGTAACCATCACACCCTCATCCTAACCGCTACGGACGGCGGGGAGTATCCCAGATCAGGAACCATGCAGATTAATGTGAAAGTGATTGACTCTAACGATAACAGCCCTGTGTTTGAACAGCCCTCTTATGTTGTAGAAATCCCAGAAAACTCCCCACCTGGGAAAGTATTGATAGATTTAAACGCTACAGACCCAGACGAGGGTTCCAATGGTCAGGTGGTTTATTCATTCAGCGGCTACGCCCCGGATAGAATCAGAGAACTCTTCTCCATAGATTCTAGAACGGGAGTCATAAAAATCCAAGGAGAGATTGACTACGAGGAGAACCCTATTATAGAAATAGATGTTCAGGCTAAGGATTTAGGCCCTAACCCCATCCCAGGCCACTGTAAAGTAACTGTGAATGTGATTGACAGGAATGACAACTGGCCCTCCATAGGGTTTGTGTCTGTGAGGCAGGGGGCCATTAGTGAGGCAGCCCCACCAGGCACGGTCATCGCCCTGGTCAGAGTCACGGATAAAGACTCTGGGAGGAACGGGAAGCTGCTGTGTAGAGTCTTGGGGAACGTTCCGTTTAAACTAGAGGAGAACTACGACAACTTCTACACCGTGGTGACGGACAGGCCTCTGGACAGAGAACAGCAGGACGAGTACAATGTCACCATCGTCGCCAAGGACAACGGCACGCCGCCCCTTAACTCCACCAAGTCGTTCACGGTGAAGATTCTAGACGAGAACGATAATGTTCCGCGTTTCACCAAGGCTGTGTATCTGCTCCAGGTGCCGGAGAACAACATCCCCGGGGAGTATCTGGGTTCCGTCCTCGCTCTAGACCCGGACCTGGGCCAGAACGGAACCGTGTTCTACTCCATCCTCAACTCCAACGTGAGCGGAGGAGACGTCAACACGTTCGTGAACGTGAACGCGGCCAACGGGGCGATCTACGCCGTGAGGTCATTCAACTACGAACAAATCAAATTCTTTGATTTTAAGGTCTTGGCGAAGGATGCTGGGTCTCCTCACCTGGAGAGCAACACCACGGTCAGGGTCAGCGTCTTAGACGTTAACGACAATATCCCCGTCATCGTTCTCCCGCTGCTCCTGAACGACACGGCGGAGATCCACGTGCCACGGAACGTCGGCGTGGGTTACGTCGTCACCACGGTGAGGGCGGTCGACAACGATTACGGCGAGAGCGGGCGGTTGACCTACGAGATCTCCGACGGTAACGAGGAGCATCTGTTCGAGATGGACCCGGTGACGGGCGAGGTACGGACCGCCCACCCCTTCTGGGAGGACGTCAGCCCCATGGTGGAGCTGATCATCAGGGTGATGGACCACGGGAAGCCCACCCTCACCACCGCCGCACGCCTCATCGTCAAGGCCTACAGCGGACCGCTGCCGGGCGGCGAGCCCCACATCAACGAAGAGCATCACAACTGGGACACGTCGCTCCCTCTCATCGTCACCTTATCCATCATCTCTATGATGCTGCTGGCTGCCATGGTAACCATCGCCGTGAAGTGCAAACGGGAGAACAAGGAGATCAGGACGTACAACTGCCGCATCGCGGAGTACTCTCACCCGCAGCTGGGCAAAGGCAAGAAGAAGAAGATCAACAAGAATGACATCATGCTAGTTCAGAGCGAGGTGGAGGAACGGGACGCCATGAACGTCATGAACGTGGTGAGCTCCCCGTCGCTCGCCACCTCCCCCATGTATTTCGATTACCAGACGCGGCTGCCGCTGAGCTCGCCCAGGTCGGAGGTCATGTACCTCAAGCCCACGGCCAACAACCTGTCGGTGCCCCAGGGACAGGGCCACGGCGTCGGCTGTCACACGTCCTTCACTGGCCCGGTGACTAACACCACAGATACCCCCAGTAGCAGGATGTCCATTATACAGGTAGGAACAAGAAACCATTCAACTAGGTTTTTATTGATTTATGTGAACCTTTGTTTGTTTAGGTGACCAGGGAAGTCACGTTAAGATTCAAATTCCCTTCTTGTTGGAATGGAAATTTGTGTTTGGCTTTACATGTGTCTGACACAGCAAACAGACAGAAAGCAGGACAGCATTCGATATATAAACGACAGCATTGTGATTATCCACCATATTCCTTCCTCCTACCCCTCATCCATCTCCTCTTGCTTCAGATCTTTTCCCTCTCTACTTAATGGACTGATGTACTGGAGTGTAGGTATAGTGTAACACGAGTGAGAGAGAGATGGAGATATGGAAAGAGAGAGAGAGAGAGATGGAAATATGGAAAGAGAGAGGGAGAGGGAGAGAGAGGGAGAGTTGTAGATATGGAAAGAGAGAGAGGGGGACAGAGTGAGAGAGAAAGAGAGAGAGAGAGTTGGAGATATGGAAAGAGAGGGAGAGAGAGAGTTGGAGATATGGAAAGAGAGGGAGAGAGAGAGTTGGAGAATTGGAGAATGGAAAGAGGGAGAGAGAGAGAGTTGGAGAATTGGAAAGAGAGAGAGAGATTTGGAGATATGGAAAGAGAGAGGGAGAGTTGTAGATATGGAAAGAGAGAGGGAGAGTTGTAGATATGGAAAGAGAGAGAGAGAGAGAGTTGGAGATATGGAAAGAGAGGGAGAGAGAGAGTTGGAGATATGGAAAGAGAGGGAGAGAGAGAGTTGGAGATATGGAAAGAGAGGGAGAGAGAGAGAGAGAAAGAGAGAGAGATGTGGGGTGCATGGCGACAGGCAGGTCATGCTGCACATGGTGGAGAGGGACAGAGAGAGGGACAGAGAGAGGGACAGAGACAGAGAGAGAGAGGAGCCGGTGACATCATGACAAATCGATTCCGTGTAATATTTAGGAAGATGTATCATGTGTTGGAAGTTGAAATCCAGACCTCTTCAACCAGACGTCGCCCCACGGCCGGTTTATTACAGAATGACACTTTAATACATCTCTCTGTGACGGTGGGATTTAGTTGTTTTGTTGTTGTTTTGACAATATCCCAATGTTATTTCTTTGCGCTGGTTGGCTGTGTCTTGTACCAAAAACTCCAGTATTTTTCCTTCACAGCTTGTTCTCTATCTTCTTTTTTTTAACGAGGGAGACGAGGGAGA
Organism: Oncorhynchus tshawytscha; assembly: GCF_018296145.1. Taxonomy (NCBI): domain Eukaryota; kingdom Metazoa; phylum Chordata; class Actinopteri; order Salmoniformes; family Salmonidae; genus Oncorhynchus; species Oncorhynchus tshawytscha. Next base: position 314,720 of record NW_024609782.1, read on the forward strand.
CCATTTGTTTCCTCGTCCTCTCTCTTGTCCCTCGGCAGCAGACATAATGGTGAGCGATATGTTTGGAACATCAAATCGCAGTTTCCAAATTTGAATACATGTATACTAGTGAGAATCGCAATACGTATGGCATCGACACCCAATACAATATGTATGGCATCGACACCCAATACAATACGTATGGCATCGACACACAATATGTATGGCATCGACACACAGTACAATATGTATGGCATCGACACACAGTACAATATGTATGGCATCGACACACAATATGTATGACATCGACACACAGTACAGTACGTATGGCATCGACACACAGTACAATACGTATGGCATCGACACACAGTACGTATGGCATCGACACCCAATACAATACGTATGGCATCGACACACAGTACATACGTATGGCATCGACACACAGTACGTATGGCATCGACACACAGTACAATACGTATGGCATCGACACACAGTACAGTACGTATGGCATCGACACACAATACAATACGTATGGCATCGACACACAATATGTATGGCATCGACACACAGTACGTATGGCATCGACACACAATACAGTACGTATGGCATCGACACACAGTACAATACGTATGGCATCGACACACAATACGTATGGCATCGACACACACAATACGTATGGCATCGACACACAATACGTATGGCATCGACACACAATACGTATGGCATCGACACACAATACAATACGTATGGCATCGACACACAATACGTATGGCATCGACACACACAATACGTATGGCATCGACACACAGTACAGTACGTATGGCATCGACACACAATACAATACGTATGGCATCGACACAATACAATACGTATGGCATCGACACACAATACAATACGTATGGCATCGACACACAACAGTACGTATGGCATCGACACACAGTACGTATGGCATCGACACCCAATACAATACGTATGGCATCGACACACAGTACAATACGTATGGCATCGACACCCAATACAATACGTATGGCATCGACACACAATGCAGTACGTATGGCATCGACACACAATACGTATGGCATCGACACACAATACGTATGGCATCGACACACAATACAGTACGTATGGCATCGACACACAGTACAGTACGTATGGCATCGACACCCAATACAATACGTATGGCATCGACACACAGTACAGTACGTATGGCATCGACACACAGTACAGTACGTATGGCATCGACACACAATACGTATGGCATCGACACACAATACGTATGGCATCGACACACAATGCAGTACGTATGGCATCGACACACAATACGTATGGCATCGACACACAATACGTATGGCATCGACACACAATACAGTACGTATGGCATCGACACACAATACAGTATGTATGGCATCGACACACAGTACAGTACGTATGGCATCGACACACAGTACAGTACATATGGCATCGACACACAGTACGTATGGCATCGACACACAGTACAATACGTATGGCATCGACACACAATACAATACGTATGGCATCGACACACAGTACAGTACGTATGGCATCGACACACACACAGTACAGTACGTATGGCATCGACAGACAGTACGTATGGCATCGACACACAGTACAGTACATATGGCATCGACACACAGTACGTATGGCATCGACACACAGTACAGTACGTATGGCATCGACACACAGTACAGTACATATGGCATCGACACACAGTACATATGGCATCGACACACAGTACGTATGGCATCGACACACAGTACAATACGTATGGCATCGACACACAGTACGTATGGCATCGACACACAATGCAGTACGTATGGCATCGACACACAGTACGTATGGCATCAACACACAGTACGTATGGCATCGACACACAATACAATACGTATGGCATCGACACACAGTACAATACGTATGGCATCGACACACAATATGTATGGCATCGACACACAGTACGTATGGCATCAACACACAGTACAGTACGTATGGCATCGACACACAATATGTATGGCATCGACACACAGTACGTATGGCATCAACACACAGTACGTATGGCATCGACACACAGTACAGTACGTATGGCATCGACACACAGTACGTATGGCATCGACACACAGTACAATATGTATGGCATCGACACACAGTACAATACGTATGGCATCGACACACAGTACGTATGGCATCGACACACAGTACAGTACGTATGGCATCGACACCCAATACAGTACGTATGGCATCGACACACAGGTGTGGTGTTGATATTGTGTTGTGAGGTCCCTGGTAATTCCCAGCCCTAACATCTCTGAGGGAGGAAAGACAAACGGCTAGTATGTGATGGAGTTATTATTGAGAGGGAATGTTTTAAACAGATACTCTATAGATACTCTATAGATACTCTATAGATACTCTATAGCTACTCTATAGATACTCTATAGATACTCTATAGCTACTCTATAGCTACTCTATAGATACTCTATAGCTACTCTATAGATACTCTATAGATACTCTATAGCTACTCTATAGATACTCTATAGATACTCTATAGCTACTCTATAGATACTCTATAGATACTCTATAGCTACTCTATAGATACTCTATAGATACTCTATAGATACTCTATAGCTACTCTATAGCTACTCTATAGATACTCTATAGATACTCTATAGCTACTCTACAGATACTCTATAGATACTCTATAGATACTCTATAGCTACTCTATAGATACTCTATAGCTACTCTATAGATACTCTATAGATACTCTATAGATACTCTATAGCTACTCTATAGATACTCTATAGATACTCTATAGCTACTCTATAGATACTCTATAGCTACTCTATATATACTCTATAGATACTCTATAGATACTCTATAGATACTCTATAGATACTCTATAGCTACTCTATAGATACTCTATAGCTACTCTACAGATACTCTATAGATACTCTATAGATACTCTATAGCTACTCTATAGATACTCTATAGCTACTCTATAGCTACTCTATAGATACTCTATAGATACTCTATAGCTACTCTATAGCTACTCTATAGATACTCTATAGATACTCTATAGCTACTCTATAGATACTCTATAGCTACTCTATAGATACTCTATAGATATTTCATGTATTTTTTTTTATATCACAAATCATGCTCCGATATTTATGGTTAAAATGTCATGGTGCAAAAATAATGTTCTCTAAAACAGCCTGTTTTTACCTGTAATGAAAGGGCTCGACATTTTATTTTACTAGGAAAGTCAATGAATCAGTTAAGAACAAATTATTATTTACAAGGATGGCCTGGGAACAGTGGGTTTAACTGCCTTGTTCAGGGGCAGAATGACAGATTTTTACCTTGTCAGCTCGGAGATTTGATCTAGCAAACTTTCGGTTACTGACCCAACGCTCTAACCACTAGGCTACCTGCCTCCTCTACACTCTAACCACTAGGCTACCTGCCTCCTCTACACTCTAACCACTAGGCTACCTGCCTCCTCTACACTCTAACCACTAGGCTACCTGCCTCCTCTACACTCTAACCACTAGGCTACCTGCCTCCTCTACACTCTAACCACTAGGCTACCTGCCTCCTCTACACTCTAACCACTAGGCTACCTGCCTCCTCTACACTCTAACCACTAGGCTACCTGCCTCCTCTACACTCTAACCACTAGGCTACCTGCCTCCTCTACACTCTAACCACTAGGCTACCTGCCTCCTCTACACTCTAACCACTAGGCTACCTGCCTCCTCTACACTCTAACCACTAGGCTACCTGCCTCCTCTACACTCTAACCACAAGGCTACCTGCCGACATCACGTCTATATTCTAACTTCCAGGGTTTTTAATGCATCTTGCTCGTTTTTGCCACATCCAGAGTGTGGTTATGGGTGGAGAACGGAGCACTTCTTTTCAGATATACATGAGTGTTCAATATTACCCATAGTGTTCAATATTACCCATAGTGTTCAATATTACCCATAGTGTTCAATATTACCCATAGTGTTCAATATTACCCATAGTGTTCCATATTACCCATAGTGTTCAATATTACCCATAGTGTTCAATATTACCCATAGTGTTCCATATTACCCATAGTGTTCAATATTACCCATAGTGTTCAATATTACCCATAGTGTTCCATATTAATAACTGTTCTATCTGGGTTCTATCTGATATATTATTGGGTTCTAATTGATATATTATTATTGGGTTCTAATAGATATATTATTGGGTTCTAATTGATATATTATTGGGTTCTATCTGATAGATTATTGGGTTCTATCTGATATATTATTGGGTTCTAATAGATATATTATTGGGTTCTAATAGATATATTATTGGGTTCTAATTGATATATTATTGGGTTCTATCTGATAGATTATTGGGTTCTCTGAGATTATTGGGTTCTAATAGATCTATTATTGGGTTTTAATTAATATATTATTGGGTTCTAATGTACATATTATTGGGTTCTATCTGATAGATTATTGGGTTCTATCTGATATATTATTGGGTTCTAATTGCTAGATTATTGGGTTCTAACAGATAGATTATTGGGTTCTATCTGATAGATTATTGGGTTCTAACTGATATATTATTGTGTTCTAACAGATAGATTATTGGGTTATATTGGATATATTATTGGGTTCTATTGGAAATATTATTAGGTTCTAACTAATATATTATTGGGTTCTATCTGAAATATTATTGGGTTCTAACTGATAGATTATTGGGTTCTAATTGACATATTATTGGGTTCTATCTGATAGATTATTGGGTTCTAACTGATATATTATTGGGTTCTATCTGATATATTATTGGGTTCTATCTGATATATTATTGGGTTCTAACTGATATATTATTGGGTTCTAACTGATATATTATTGGGTTCTAACTGATATATTATTGGGTTCTAACTGATATATTATTGGGTTCTATCTGATATATTATTGGGTTCTATCTGATATATTATTGGGTTCTATCTGATATATTATTGGGTTCTATCTGATATATTATTGGGTTCTATCTGATATATTATTGGGTTCTAACTGATATATTATTGGGTTCTATCTGATATATTATTGGGTTCTATCTGATATATTATTGGGTTCTATCTGATATATTATTGGGTTCTATCTGATATATTATTGGGTTCTAACTGATATATTATTGGGTTCTATCTGATATATTATTGGGTTCTATCTGATATATTATTGGGTTCTAACTGATATATTATTGGGTTCTAACTGATATATTATTGGGTTCTATCTGATATATTATTGGGTTCTATCTGATATATTATTGGGTTCTAACTGATATATTATTGGGTTTTAATAGATATATTATTGGGTTCTATCTGATATATCATTGGGTTGTAACTGTATAAACCCACTGTATGTCAACTAACCCCTCCCTGAGAAGACTTGTAAATCCATCAGCGTAGTCTTTATCCATGTGTAATCTGCAGGGTCTCATAGTCCTACCTGTTGTACTACTACAGTGTCTTAATCAGGACTTTAACCTCGTCTGACATGTCTTTAAACAGGCTTAGTACCACAGACAGAGAGAGACACACTGGAGGGATGAGGCAGTTGTCAGGGGGGGGGGATAAGCCAAATCACCCCCTCAGTCCTCACAAAGAGGGTTTAACTGGGAACAGAGAGGAGCAGAGATTTCCAGGAAAATACACAGCAGTAGTATCTGTAGTCTGTAGCATGTGGCTAGCTGGTCGGCTCACAGCAGTAGTATCTGTAGTCTGTAGCATGTGGCTAGCTGGGGGCTCACAGCAGTAGTATCTGTAGCATGTATCATGTGGCTAGCTGGGGGCTCACAGCAGTAGTATCTGTATATGGCTAGCTGCTCACAGCATGTGGCTAGCTGGGGGCTCACAGCAGTAGTATCTAGTTGTAGCATGTGGCTAGCTGGGGGATCACAGCAGTAGTATCTGTAGTCTGTAGCATGTGGCTAGCTGGGGGATCACAGCAGTAGTATCTGTAGTCTGTAGCATGTGGCTAGCTGGGGGCTCACAGCAGTAGTATCTGTAGTCTGTAGCATGTGGCTAGCTGGGGGCTCACAGCAGTAGTATCTGTAGTCTGTAGCATGTGGCTAGCTGGGGGCTCACAGCAGTAGTATCTGTAGTCTGTAGCATGTGGCTAGCTGGGGGCTCACAGCAGTAGTATCTGTAGTCTGTAGCATGTGGCTAGCTGGGGGCTCACAGCAGTAGTATCTGTAGTCTGTAGCATGTGGCTAGCTGGGGGCTCACAGCAGTAGTATCTGTAGTCTGTAGCATGTGGCTAGCTGGGGGATCACAGCAGTAGTATCTGTAGTCTGTAGCATGTGGCTAGCTGGGGGATCACAGCAGTAGTATCTGTAGTCTGTAGCATGTGGCTAGCTGGGGCTCACAGCAGTAGTATCTGTAGTCTGTAGCATGTGGCTAGCTGGGGGCTCACAGCAGTAGTATCTGTAGTCTGTAGCATGTGGCTAGCTGGGGGCTCACAGCAGTAGTATCTGTAGTCTGTAGCATGTGGCTAGCTGGGGATCACAGCAGTAGTATCTGTAGTCTGTAGCATGTGGCTGGCTGGGGGATCACAGCAGTAGTATCTGTAGTCTGTAGCATGTGGCTAGCTGGGGGCTCACAGCAGTAGTATCTGTAGTCTGTAGCATGTGGCTAGCTGGGGGCTCACAGCAGTAGTATCTGTAGTCTGTAGCATGTGGCTAGCTGGGGGCTCACAGCAGTAGTATCTGTAGTCTGTAGCATGTGGCTGGCTGGGGGCTCACAGCAGTAGTATCTGTAGTCTGTAGCATGTGGCTAGCTGAGGGATCACAGCAGTAGTATCTGTAGTCTGTAGCATGTGGCTAGCTGGGGGCTCACAGCAGTAGTATCTGTAGTCTGTAGCATGTGGCTAGCTGGGGGATCACAGCAGTAGTATCTGTAGTCTGTAGCATGTGGCTAGCTGGGGGCTCACAGCAGTTGTATCTGTAGCATGTGGCTAGCTGGGGGCTCACAGCAGTAGTATCTGTAGTCTGTAGCATGTGGCTAGCTGGGGGCTCACAGCAGTAGTATCTGTAGTCTGTAGCATGTGGCTAGCTGGGGGCTCACAGCAGTAGTATCTGTAGTCTGTAGCATGTGGCTAGCTGGGGGCTCACAGCAGTAGTATCTGTAGTCTTGTAGCATGTGGCTAGCTGGGGGATCACAGCAGTAGTATCTGTAGTCTGTAGCATGTGGTTAGCTGGGGGCTCACAGCAGTAGTATCTGTAGTCTGTAGCATGTGGCTAGCTGAGGGATCACAGCAATAGTATCTGTAGTCTATAGCATGTGGCTGGCTGGGGGATCACATCAGTAGTATCTGTAGTCTGTAGCATGTGGCTAGCTGGGGGCTCACAGCAGTAGTATCTGTAGTCTGTAGCATGTGGCTAGCTGGGGGCTCACAGCAGTAGTATCTGTAGTCTGTAGCATGTGGCTAGCTGGGGGCTCACAGCAGTAGTATCTGTAGTCTGTAGCATGTGGCTAGCTGGGGGCTCACAGCAGTAGTATCTGTAGCATGTAGCATGTGGCTAGCTGGGGGCTCACAGCAGTAGTATCTGTAGCATGTAGCATGTGGCTAGCTGGGGGCTCACAGCAGTAGTATCTGTAGTCTGTAGCATGTGGCTAGCTGGGGGCTCACAGCAGTAGTATCTGTAGTCTTTAGCATGTGGCTGGCTGGGGGCTCACAGCAGTAGTATCTGTAGTCTGTAGCATGTGGCTAGCTGAGGGATCACAGCAGTAGTATCTGTAGTCTGTAGCATGTGGCTAGCTGGGGGATCACAGCATTAGTATCTGTAGTCTGTAGCATGTGGCTAGCTGGGGGCTCACAGCAGTAGTATCTGTAGTCTGTAGCATGTGGCTAGCTGAGGGATCACAGCAATAGTATCTGTAGTCTGTAGCATGTGGCTAGCTGGGGGCTCACAGCAGTAGTATCTGTAGCATGTAGCATGTGGCTAGCTGGGGGCGGATCATTGCGATGGTTGAAGAGGTGTTCCCATGCAGAGCCTCCACTGCCTGTTGTTAGCCCCTCTCAGGATATCCCACATGCCTCTATTGTCAGGCAGCTGCAGGTCAAAGGTGACTCAGAAACCGTTGGTGCTTTCTAAAGGGGGAGGGGTTTCTAAAGGGGGAAGGGTTTCTAAAGGGGGAGGGGTTTCTAAAGGGGGAGGAGTTTCTGCTTCCTCTGAGGCTCTAGTGTAAAGGTGAGGTATTATATCAGACTGCAGGCCAAATGCTCTTCTCTCTCCTCCTCCTCCTCCTCATCCTCCTCCTCCTCCTGTACCAGACCCACTAGTTGACCCTGTACCAGATCCACTAGTTGACTCTGTACCAGACCCACTAGTTGACCCTGTACCAGACCCACTAGTTGACCCTGTACCAGACCCACTAGTTGACCCTGTACCAGACCCACTAGTTGACCCTGTACCAGACCCACTAGTTGACCCTGTACCAGACCCACTAGTTGACCCTGTACCAGACCCACTAGTTGACCCTGTACCAGACCCACTAGTTGACCCTAGTTGACCTTTTCTTGAGGCAACAGGTCACACATCTTGCTGCTGTGATGTCACACTGTGGTATTTCACCCAATAGATATGGGAGTTTTTTGGGTTGGTTTTCAAATGCTCTCTCTCTCTCTCTCTCTCTGTGTCTCTCTCTCTCTCTCTCTCTCTCTCTCTCTCTCTCTCTCTCTCTCTCTCTCTCTCTCTCTCTCTCTCTCTCTCTCTCTCTCTGTCTCTCTCTCTCTCTCTCTCTCTCTCTCTCTCTCTCTCTCTCTCTGTGTCTGTGTGTGTGTATGGACAGTAACCTGAAGCTAGGCAGAGCAGAGTGGTGTGGTAGAAACATCAGGAAACAAAGACAGAATCCCTCCTCTATTGATCCAGAGCCACTCTGCCTGTATGTCACTACAGCCTGGTGGGGAGGGAGGAGGAGTTAGGGAATAAAATACACAAAGAAATAAGGAAGTAATATCCTGTCCATCGCAAGTCTGCACAAGGACATCTTAAGTTGCTCTCTCCCTCTCTTCCTCCTCTCTCCTTTTCTCCCTTCCCGTCTTCTATGCCTCTTTCTCTCTGTCCCTCCTTGACCGAGCGTGCTGCCCCTACAGCTCTACAGGATACAAGACCCAGTCAGTACTAACTCAGCCCTCCACAGTACTACAAGACCCAGTCAGTACTAACTCAGCCCTCCACAGTACTACAAGACCCAGTCAGTACTAACTCAGCCCTCCACAGTACTACAAGACCCAGTCAGTACTAACTCAACCATCCACAGTACTACAAGACCCAGTCAGTACTAACTCAACCATCCACAGTACTACAAGACCCAGTCAGTACTAACTCAGCCCTCCACAGTACTACAAGACCCAGTCAGTACTAACTCAGCCCTCCACAGTACTACAAGACCCAGTCAGTACTAACTCAGCCCTCCACAGTACTACAAGACCCAGTCAGTACTAACTCAGCCCTCCACAGTACTACAAGACCCAGTCAGTACTAACTCAGCCCTCCACAGTACTACAAGACCCAGTCAGTACTAACTCAGCCCTCCACAGTACTACAAGACCCAGTCAGTACTAACTCAACCCTCCACAGTACTACAAGACCCAGTCAGTACTAACTCAACCCTCCACAGTACTACAAGACCCAGTCAGTACTAACTCAACCCTCCACAGTACTACAAGACCCAGTCAGTACTAACTCAACCCTCCACAGTACTACAGGTCTACAGGATAGCAGACCCAGTCAGTACTACCTCAACCCTCCACAGTACTACAGCTCTACAGGATACCAGACCCAGTCAGTACTACCTCAACCCTCCACAGTACTACAGCTCTACAGGATACCAGACCCAGTCAGTACTACCTCAACCCTCCACAGTACTACAGCTCTACAGGACACCAGACCCAGTCAGTACTAACTCAACCCTCCACAGTACTACAGGTCTACAGGATACCAGACCCAGTCAGTACTACCTCAACCCTCCACAGTACTACAGCTCTACAGGATACCAGACCCAGTCAGTACTACCTCAACCCTCCACAGTACTACAGCTCTACAGGATACCAGACCCAGTCAGTACTACCCTAACCCTCCACAGTACTACAGCTCTACAGGATACCAGACCCAGTCAGTACTACCTCAACCCTCCACAGTACTACAGCTCTACAGGATACCAGACCCAGTCAGTACTACCCTAACCCTCCACAGTACTACAGCTCTACAGGATACCAGACCCAGTCAGTACTACCTTAA
>NW_024609782.1:330000-350000 GCF_018296145.1 Oncorhynchus tshawytscha
GTGTAGAGTAGTGTAGTGAGTAGTGTAGTGTAGTGTAGAGTAGTGTAGAGTAGTGTAGTGAGTAGTGTAGTGTAGTGTAGAGTAGTGTGTAGTGTGTAGAGTAGTGTAGTGTAGAGTAGTGTAGTGTGTATAGTAGTGTAGTGTAGAGTAGAGTAGTGTAGTGTAGTGTAGTGTAGTGTATTGTAGTGTGTAGAGTAGAGTAGAGTAGAGTAGTGTGTAGTGTGTAGTGTAGTGTAGTGTAGTAGTGTAGTGTAGTGTGTAGAGTGTAGAGTAGTGTAGTGTGTAGTGTAGTGTAGTGTAGTAGTGTAGAGTAGTGTAGTGTAGAGTAGTGTAGTGTAGTGTGTAGAGTAGAGTAGAGTAGTGTAGTGTGTAGTGTGTAGAGTAGAGTAGTGTAGTGTGTAGAAGTGAGTAGAGTAGTGTAGTGTAGAGTAGTGTAGTAGTAGTGTGTAGAGTAGTGTAGTAGTGTAGTGTGTAGTGTGTAGAGTAGTGTAGTGTAGAGTAGTGTAGTGTAGAGTAGTGTAGTGTGTAGAGTAGAGTAGTGTAGTGTAGAGTAGTGTAGTGTGTAGAGTAGTGTAGTGTAGAGTAGTGTAGTAGTGTAGAGTAGTGTAGAACAGTAGAGTAGTGTAGTGTGTAGAGTAGTGTAGTGTGTAGTGTAGAGTAGTGTAGTGTGTAGAGTAGTGTAGTGTAGTGTAGAGTAGTGTAGAGTAGTGTAGTGTAGTAGTGTGTAGTGTGTAGTGTAGATAGTGTAGTGTAGTGTAGTGTAGTGTAGAACAGTAGTGTAGAGTAGTGTAAAGTGTGTAGTGTAGTGTGTAGTGTAGTGTAGTAGTGTAGAGTAGTGTAGTGTAGTGTGTAGTGTAGAGTAGTGTAGAGTAGTGTAGAGTAGTGTAGTGTGTAGAGTAGAGTAGAGTAGAGTAGTGTAGTGTAGTGTGTAGTGTAGTGTAGTGTAGAGTAGTGTAGTGTAGTGTAGAGTAGTGTAGTGTGTAGAGTAGAGTAGAGTAGTGTAGTGTGTAGTGTGTAGAGTAGAGCTCCTATAAACTCTAGTCGGGGAGTTTAGTTTTATTTTCTCTCCACTCTGTCAGTACATTAACAACAGCCCTTATTACTCTATCCTGGATACTACATGTCCGTATTTCACACACACACACACACACACACACACACACACACACACACACACACACACACACACACACACACACACACACACACACACACACACACACACACACACACACACACACACACACACTGGTAATGTGAGAGTTTCTTCTGTTTTTCTGCTCATGTGATCGATGCCTCTCAGCTGGAGGACCAAGTGGTAGACTGGCTCCCTATTCCCTATGGGGCCCTTGGTCAAACGTAGTGCACTACACAGGGAATAGGGAGCCAATAGTTTATTCAGCCAGACCTCTCATGGGGGGGTGGGGGGACACGGTGACAGAACAGGACATGGTGACAGAACAGAACATGGTGACAGAACAGAACATGGTGACAGAACAGAACATGGTGACAGAACAGAACATGGTGACAGAACAGAACAGAACACGGTGACAGAACAGAACATGGTGACAGAACAGAACATGGTGACAGAACAGGACATGGTGACAGAACAGAACAGAACATGGTGACAGAACAGAACATGGTGACAGAACAGAACATGGTGACAGAACAGAACATGGTGACAGAACAGAACATGGTGACAGAACAGAACAGAACACGGTGACAGAACAGAACACGGTGACAGAACAGAACAGAACATGGTGACAGAACAGAACATGGTGACAGAACAGAACATGGTGACAGAAGAATGTAAATTGTAAGACCAGAGAATGTTTTGTCAGTCCTACACGAGTGTTGTTTATCTCTGGGTGGATGTTTTTTAGGTGGTTATGTCTGTTTCAGTGGAGGTGTGTGTGAGTGTGAGTGTGTGTGTGTGTGTGTGTGTGTGTGTGTGTGTGTGTGTGTGTGTGTGTGTGTGTGTGTGTGTGTGTGCAGCACCTCTCTGAGAACCCACCGACACGCCAGCTAGATTTACTCTCATTAATAAGTCATAAAGATGAACCAATCAGAGGCAAGAGGAAGATGTCACCATAAACATTTACCATTCACGGCAACTTGTTTGTGTGCATGGGGGATGAACGGAGGAGGAGTGGGGAGAGAAGGGGGGAGAAGAGAGGAGGGAGGAGAGATGGGGCGGAGGGAGGAGAGAGGGAAGGAGAGAGAGGTGGGAGGAGAGAGGGGGGAGGAGAGAGAGGAGGATGGGGAGGAGAGAGGTGGGAGGAGAGAGAAGGAGTAGGAGGAAGGAGAGAAGGGGGAGGAGAGAGGAGGGGGAGAGAGAAGGGGGAGAGGAGAGAAGGGGGAGTGGAGAGAGGAGAGAGGAAGAGAGATAGAGAGAGGAGAGAGGAGGAGTAGGAGGAAGGAGAGAGAAGGAGTAGGAGGAAGGAGGAGGGAGAGAAGGGGGAGGAGAGAGGAGGGGGAGTGGAGAGAGGAGAGAGGAGAGAGGAAGAGAGATAGAGAGAGGAGAAAAGGGGGAGAGGAGAGAGGAGGTACAGCCTACCTTATTAAATCAGATGAATATCATCATTCAGAATTCTATTTCAGATAAACTGTATTTCATATTGATATATATAATACATAATATATAATATTCATGTTTCCGCTTTCTTCAACCCCTCCTCCATCTCTCCTCTCATCCCCCCTTTCTCTTCATCCCTCCATCTCTCCTCTCATCCCCCTTTCTCTTCATCCCTCCATCTCTCCTCTCATCCCCCTTTCTCTTCATCCCTCCATCTCTCCTCTCATCCCCCTTTCTCTTCATCCCTCCATCTCTCCTCTCATCCCCCTTTCTCTTCCCTCTTTCTCTTCATCTCTCCCTACTTGTAGGTAAATATCATTATATAAACTGCTTTTCATATTTATATTTAATATTTTTTCCTACCCTTCTCTCTCCATCTCTCCACCCCTCTCCCTCTCTCCATCTCTCCACCCCCTCTCCCTCTCTCCATCTCTCCACCCCTCTCCCTCTCTCCATCTCTCCACCCCTCTCCCTCCTTCCTCTCTATCTCTCAATTCTTCTTCCTCCTTCCTCTCTATCTCTCCCTTCTCTCTCTCTCTCTTTTCTCCTCTCTCTCTCCCTTCTCCTTTCTCCTCCTCTCTCTCCCCTTCTCCTCCTCTCTCTCTCCCTTCTACTCCTCTCTCTCTCCTTTCTCCTCCTCTCTCTCTCCCTTCTCCTTTCTCCTTCTCTCTCTCTCCCTTCTACTCCTCTCTCTCTCTCCCTCCGTCTCCTTCCTCTCTCTCCCTTCTCCTCCTCTTTCTCCCTTCTCCTCTGCTCTCTCCCTTCTCCTCCCTCCTCTCTCTCTCTCCCTTCAGAGATGTTGTTTCTGCAGTAGAGGTAGGAAGGGAGGGAGGGATATGGAACTGAGGTGATTATTACTCTGCATCAGAGCTGGATGTAGATGATCTGAGACTCACATAGAAAATCAACCATTAGAATAGAAGAAAACATCTAACAGAATGGAGGAGTGAAACCCCTTGTGGTTTAACATATAATAGATATATATTACATAGACACTGGTATCATCCCAAACCCTTGTTGTTTACCACATTATAGATATATATTACATAGACACTGGTATCATCCTGACCCCTTGTTGTTTAACACATTATAGATATATATTATATAGATACTGGTATCATCCCGACCCCTTGTTGTTTACCACATTATAGATATATATTACATAGACACTGGTATCATCCTGACCCCTTGTTGTTTAACACATTATAGATATATATTATATAGATACTGGTATCATCCCGACCCCTTGTTGTTTACCACATTATAGATATATATTACATAGACACTGGTATCACCCCGACCCCTTGTTGTTTACCACATTATAGATATATATTACATAGACACTGGTATCACCCCGACCCCTTATTGTTTACCACATTATAGATATACATTATATAGATACTGGTATCGGCATAGCCCTTTGGGGGACTGATGTTGTGATACTGACTAAATAGGGCACTAAGGTGAAATGTAGTGCACTATTCAGGGAGTAGGGTGCCATTTGAGCCCTGCTGACTCTCTCTCTCTCTCTCTCTCTCTCTCTCTCTCTCTTTTCCATTTGCCCTGTCAATACCCCCAGGAGGGGTTCAGCCTGAGGAATCACTGCCGTTAGAGCAAAGATTTAGAAGATGAATTTGTCCGTTTGTATAGTATAGTGTAGTGTGTAAAATATTGTCGACACTTATGGAAGAGTTATGTTTTATTTATCTATAAATTCTCCAAATCCAAGTTCCCCTGTTGAATAATTTAGGAAGGCTGTATAGGCTGGGTCATTCTGACTGCTAGTAGTGTGTGTGTGTGTGTGTGTGTGTGTGTGTGTGTGTGTGTGTGTGTGTGTGTGTGTGTGTGTGTGTGTGTGTGTGTGTGTGTGTTGACATGTCTAACTAATCTTATTTTGGACCTGAGGACCACAATTTGACCAAATGGGGATATTTTGTTAATCCCCATGAGGTCAAATGCTATTTCTTGGGGGTTTAGGGTTAAGAATTAGTGTTTGGGTTAGAAATTACATTAAGGATTAGGAGCTAGGGTTAGTTTTAGGGTTGGACTCTCTCCTCTCCTTTAAGGGGATTAGATATGTCATGACTTAATGGAAATACTCTCTCCTCCCCTTTAAGGGGATTAGATATGTCATGACTTAATGGAAAGACACTCTAACCGTGTTATACTACACCTAACCCTGTTGATACCGGGTTATACTGCACCTAACCCTGTTGATACCGGGTCATACTACACCAAAACCTGTTGATACCGGGTTATACTGCACCTAACCCTGTTGATACCGTGTTATACTACACCTAACCCTGTTGATACCGTGTTATACTACACCTAACCCTGTTGATACCGTGTTATACTACACCTAACCCTGTTGATACCCTGTTATACTACACCTAACCCTGATACCGGTTATACTACACACCTAACCCTGTTGATACCGTGTTATACTACACCTAACCCTGTTGATACCGTGTTATACTACACCTAACCCTGTTGATACCGTGTTATACTACACCTAACCCTGTTGATACCGGGTTATACTGCACCTAACCCTGTTGATACCGTGTTATACTACACCTAACCCTGTTGATACCGTGTTATACTACACCTAACCCTGTTGATACCGTGTTATACTACACCTAACCCTGTTGATACCAGGTTATACTACACCTAACCCTGTTATACTACACCTAACCCTGTTGATACCGTGTTATACTACACCTAACCCTGTTGATACCGTGTTATACTACACCTAACCCTGTTGATACCGTGTTATACTACACCTAACCCTGATACCGTGATAACCGTGATACCGTGTTATACTACACCTAACCCTGATACCGTGTTATACTACACCTAACCCTGTTGATACCGTGTTATACTACACCTAACCCTGATACCGTGTTATACTACACCTAACCCTGATACCGTGTTATACTACACCTAACCCTGATACCGTGTTATACTACACCTAACCCTGTTGATACCGTGTTATACTGCACCTAACCCTGTTGATACCGTGTTATACTACACCTAACCCTTGATACCGTGTTATACTACACCTAACCCTGTTGACTGCACCTAACCCTGTTATACTACACCTAACCCTGTTGATACCGTGTTATACTACACCTAACCCTGTTGATACCGTTATACTACACCTAACCCTGTTGATACCGTGTTATACTACACCTAACCCTGTTGATACCGTGTTATACTGCACCTAACCCTGTTGATACTACACCTAACCCTGTTGATACCGTGTTATACTACACCTAACCCTGTTGATACCGTGTATACGTGTTATACTACACCTAACCCTGTTGATACCGTGTTATACTACACCTAACCCTGTTGATACCTACACCTAACCCTGTTGATACCGTGTTATACTACACCTAACCCTGTTGATACCGTGTTATACTACACCTAACCCTGTTGATACCGTGTTATACTGCACCTAACCCTGTTGATACCGTGTTATACTACACCTAACCCTGTTGATACCGTGTTATACTACACCTAACCCTGTTGATACCGTGTTATACTGCACCTAACCCTGTTGATACCGTGTTATACTACACCTAACCCTGATACCGTGTTATACTACACCTAACCCTGTTGATACCGTGTTATACTACACCTAACCCTGTTGATACCGGTTATACTACTACACCTAACCCTGTTGATACCGTGTTATACTGCACCTAACCCTGATACCTAACCCTGTTGATACCGGGTTATACTACACCTAACCCTGATACCTAACCCTGTTGATACCGTGTTATACTGCACCTAACCCTGATAACCTGTTGATGTTATACTGCACCTAACCCTGAACCCTGTTGATACCGGGTTATACTGCACCTAACCCTGTTGATACCGTGTTATACTGCACCTAACCCTGTTGATACCGGGTTATACTGCACCTAACTCTGTTGATACCGGGTTATACTACACCTAACCCTGATACCGTGTTATACTACTCCCAACCCTGTTGATACCGTGTTATACTACACCTAAGCCTGTTGATACCGTGTTATACTACACCTAACCATGTTGATACCGTGTTATACTACACCTAACCCTGTTGATACCGGGTTATACTGCACCTAACCCTGTTGATACCGTGTTATACTACACCTAACCCTGTTGATACCGTGTTATACTGCACCTAACCCTGATACCGTGTTATACTACACCTGACCCTGATACCGTGTTATACTGCACCTAACCCTGTTGACACCGTGTTATACTACACCTAACCCTGTTGATACCAGGTTATACTACACCTAACCCTGATACCGTGTTATACTGCACCTAACCCTGTTGATACCGTGTTATACTACACCTAACCTTGATACCATGTTATACTACACCTAACCCTGTTGATACCGTGTTATACTACACCTAACCCTGTTGATACCATGTTATACTACACCTAACCCTGTTGATACCATGTTATACTACACCTAACCCTGATACCGTGTTATACTACACCTAACCCTGTTGATACCATGTTATACTACACCTAACCCTGTTGATACCGTGTTATACTACACCTAACCCTGTTGATACCATGTTATACTACACCTAACCCTGTTGATACCATGTTATACTACACCTAACCCTGATACCGTGTTATACTGCACCTAACCCTGTTGATACCGTGTTATACTACACCTAACCCTGATAGCATGTTATACTGCACCTAACCCTATTGATACCGTGTTATACTACACCTAACCCTGTTGATACCATGCTATACTACGCCTAACCCTGTTGATACCGTGTTATACTACACCTAACCCTGTTGATACCGTGTTATACTGCACCTAACCCTGTTGATACCGTGTTATACTACACCTAAACCTGTTGATACCGGGTTATACTACACCTAACACTGTTGATACCGTGTTATACTATACCTAACCCTGTTGATACCGGGTTATACTGCACCTAACCCTGTTGATACCGGGTCATACTACACCAAAACCTGTTGATACCGTGTTATACTGCACCTAACCCTGTTGATACCGGGTTATACTACACCTAACCCTGATACCGTGTTATACTACACCTAACCCTGTTGATACCGTGTTATACTGCACCTAACCCTGTTGATACCGGGTTATACTACACCTAACCCTGATACCGTGTTATACTACACCTAACCCTGTTGATACCGTGTTATACTACACCTAACCCTGATACCGTGTTATACTACACCTAACCCTGTTGATACCATGTTATACTACACCTAACCCTGTTGATACCGTGTTATACTGCACCTAACCCTGTTGATACCGTGTTATACTACACCTAACCCTGTTGATACCGTGTTATACTACACCTAACCCTGATACCGTGTTATACTACACCTAACCCTGATACCGTGTTATACTACACCTAACCCTGATACCGTGTTATACTACACCTAACCCTGTTGCTAGCGTGTTATACTGCACCTAACCCTGTTGATACCGTGTTGTACTACACCTAACCCTGTTGATACCGGGTTATACTACCCCTAACCCTGTTGATACCGTGTTATACTGCACCTAACCCTGATACCTAACCCTGTTGATACCGGGTTATACTACACCTAACCCTGATACCTAACCCTGTTGATACCGTGTTATACTGCACCTAACCCTGGTTATACTACACCTAACCCTGATACCTAACCCTGTTGATACCGTGTTATACTACACCTAACCCTGATACCTAACCCTGTTGATACCGTGTTATACTGCACCTAACCCTGATACCGTGTTATACTGCACCTAACCCTGTTGATACCGTGTTATACTGCACCTAAGAGAGAGAGGTATACACCACAGTCAGTTTGTATGTGTGTGTGTGTGTGCGCGTGTGTGTGTTTGTGTGCGTGTGTGTGTGTGTGTGTGCCTGTGTGTGTGTGTAGTGTGTAGAAGCCACCAGCTGTGTTCTGAAGGACTATAGGTTTTCTAAGCTCATTACTACATGGGGGTTCCCACAGGAGCCTCTTCTGAATCTCCCACTGGGTTCTTCCCAGGGATCCTCAGGATAAATGTGACCGACCGCCTTGATTCGGTCTCATGTAGCAACAATTGCAACGGTGCATTTGAGGAAACAATGGGAAAGTTATTCTGCTTTGAGAGGTGATAAACGTGTAACCTCCCTTTTGAGAAAATGGCCTTTGAATGTTTCGGTGCACCTGCTGGAGAGCCCTTCTTTGTCTCCACCCCCATTCAGCATTGTTCACACCCTCTTAAGCTTTAGCCCCGCCCATCTCTTTATAGGTTGATCCTAGAGTTCTGTCCTGACAACAGCTGTCAAGCACCCAAGCTAACTGGCTAACAGTTGTCACGGTGACATTCACAGTGTTGAATAGTGACTGTCTATACCACAGTGTTGAATAGTGACTGTCTATACCACAGTGTTGAATAGTGACTGTCTATACCACAGTGTTGAATAGGGACTGTCTATACCACAGTGTTGAATAGTGACTGTCTATACCACAGTGTTGAATAGGGACTGTCTATACCACAGTGTTGAATAGGGACTGTCTATACCACAGTGTTGAATAGGGACTGTCTATACCACAGTGTTGAATAGTGACTGTCTATACCACAGTGTTGAATAGGGACTGTCCATACCACAGTGTTGAATAGTGACTGTCTATACCACAGTGTTGAATAGTGACTGTCTATACCACAGTGTTGAATAGGGACTGTCTATACCACAGTGTTGAATAGGGACTGTCTATACCACAGTGTTGAATAGTGACTGTCCATACCACAGTGAATTGAATGAATAGGGACTGACTGTCTATACCACAGTGTTGAATAGGGACTGTCTATACCATAGTGAGTGTTGAATAGGGACTGTCTATACCACAGTGTTGAATAGTGACTGTCTATACCACAGTGTTGAATAGGGACTGTCTATACCACAGTGTTGAATAGTGACTGTCTATACCACAGTGTTGAATAGTGAATACCACAGTGTTGAATAGGACTGTCTATACCACAGTGTTGAATAGGGACTGTCTATACCACAGTGTTGAATAGGACTGACAGTGTTGAATAGGGACTCTATACCACAGTGTTGAATAGGGACTGTCTATACCACAGTGTTGAATAGGGACTGTCTATACCACAGTGTTGAATAGGGACTGTCTATACCACAGTGTTGAATAGGGACTGTCTATACCACAGTGTTGAATAGGGACTGTCTATACCACAGTGTTGAATAGGGACTGTCTATACCACAGTGTTGAATAGGGACTGTCTATACCACAGTGTTGAATAGGGACTGTCTATACCACAGTGTTGAATAGGGACTGTCTATACCACTGTGTTGAATAGGGACTGTCTATACCACAGTGTTGAATAGTGACTGTCTATACCACAGTGTTGAATAGGGACTGTCTATACCAGTGTTGAATAGGGACTGTCTATACCACAGTGTTGAATAGTGACTGTCTATACCACAGTGTTGAATAGGGACTGTCTATACCACTGTGTTGAATAGGGACTGTCTGTGTTGATATTTATTTTGTCTGTTAAATGTCTGTTTATTATTTCTATTCTGTTCAAGTCCATGTTTTTATTATCAACACCAGTGGTATAACATGAGGTAAGACACATAGACAGTCAGGTGCTCATGTCATTCAGTCAGTCAGTCATTCAGTCAGTCAGTCAGTCATTCAGTCAGTCATTCAGTCAGTCAGTCAGTCAGTCAGTCAGTCAGTCAGTCTAGCTGTTGTATAAACTATAAACAGAGTTGGTGGGGTAATTCAAACGTTTGTCTCGTCCCAAAGTCAATCACAGTGGGGTGGGGGGGTCTCTCTCTCTCTCCCTTCTCTCTCTCTCATCCAAACTACACTACACTAAACTACACTACACTACACTAAACTACACTACACTACACTAAACTACACTACACCCTCCATTTAAGCCTTAGCTAGGTTGTCTAGGCATTTTTATTTATTTATTTATTATTATTATTATTTTTTTTACCTTTATTTAACCAGGCAAGTCAGTTAAGAACAAATTCTTATTTTCAATGACGGCCTAGGAACAGTGGGTTAACTGCCTGTTCACGGGCAGAACGACAGATTTGTACCTTGTCAGCTCAGGGGTTTGAACTCACTCAGACCTCTCCGACCTCTCCCCACTCAGACCTCTCCCCACTCAGACCTCTCCCCACTCAGTCCTCTCCCCACTCAGACCTCTCCCCAGACCTCTCCCCCCAGACCTCTCAGACCTCTCCCCACTCAGACCTCTCCCCACTCCCCCAGACCTCTCCCCACTCAGACCTCTCTCCCCAGACCTCTCCCCACTCAGACCTCTCCCCACTCAGACCTCTCCCCACTCAGACCTCTCCCCACTCAGACCTCTCCCCACTCAGACCTCTCCCCACTCAGACCTCTCCCCACTCAGACCTCTCCCCCCACCTCTCCTCAGACCTCTCAGACCTCCCCACTCAGACCTCTCCCCACTCAGACCTCTCCCCACTCAGACCTCTCCCCACTCAGACCCTCTCCCCACTCAGACCTCTCCCCACTCAGACCTCTCCTCCCCACCTCTCCCCACTCAGACCTCTCCCCACTCAGACCTCTCCCCACTCAGACCTCTCCCCCCACTCAGACCTCCCCACTCAGACCTCTCCCCACTCAGACCTCTCCCCACTCAGACCTCTCCCCACCAGACCTCTCCCCCACTCAGACCTCTGAACCTCTCCCCACTCAGACCTCTCCCCACTCAGACCTCTCCCCACTCAGATTCCTCCAGACCCTCCCCAGACAGGACCTCCCCTCACTCAGACCTCTTCCATCCCCACTCAGACCTCTCATCACTCAGACTCTTCCTGTCTTGCTAGAAGATTCCCCACTCAGACCTCTCCCCACTGGACCTCTCCCCAGTCAGGTCTTCAGATTTTAAATCAAAACTCTCACAGTCAGAGGTACTCCCTCATCAGTCTCCCCCCCAGAACTCAGGATTTTATATTAGGATCCCCACTCAGACCTCTCCCCAGTTGAACCTCTTTTTCAGACAAATTAGTTAGAAATCAGACCTCTATTTACACTTTCTCACCCTCAGACCTCTCCCCATCAGCATTGGAAAAATGACGTGTTCTCCCTGTTAAACATGTCAAATATGTAGAGAGACTGTTACCACTGGTTACCACTGGTTACCACTGTGTCTGGTTACCACTGTGTCTGGTTACCACTGTGTCTGGTTACCACTGTGTCTGGTTACCACTGGTTACCACTGTGTCTGGTTACCACTGTGTCTGGTTAACCACTGTGTCTGGTTACCACTGTGTCTGGTTACCACTGGTTACCACTGTGTCTGGTTACCACTGTGTCTGGTTAACCACTGTGTCTGGTTACCACTGTGTCTGGTTACCACTGGTTACCACTGTGTCTGGGTACCACTGTGTCTGGTTACCAATGGTTACCACTGTGTCTGGTTACCACTGGTTACCACTGTGTCAGGTTACCACTGTGTCTGGTTACCACTGTGTCTGGTTACCACTGTGGCTGGTTACCACTGTGTCTGGTTACCACTGGTTACCACTGTGTCTGGTTACCACTGTGTCTGGTTACCAATGGTTACCACTGTGTCTAGTTACCACTGGTTACCACTGTGTCTGGTTACCACTGTGTCTGGTTACCACTGTGTCTGGTTACCACTGTGTCTGGGTACCAATGGTTACCACTGTGTCTAGTTACCACTGGTTACCACTGTGTCTGGTTACCACTGTGTCTGGTTACCACTGTGTCTGGTTACCACTGTGTCTGGGTACCACTGTGTCTGTGGGGAGACTTGTGTCCAGATTATTTCTTATTGTCTAGAGTATCAGATCTTGAAACCTGACACCTGTGTGTGTCGAGTCGTGTGTGTGTGTGTGTGGGTGTGTGTGTGTGTGTGTGTGGGTGTGTGTGTGTGTGTGTGTGTGTGGGTGTGTCTACTAGATGTGGCCCTGGTGGAGGAATTGACAGGTGCTGTTTAGTATCTTCTATATAATGTTGGTGTATCAGGTTGTTGTCAGAAAGTCGTCCTGATGCTCTCAGCGGTGGTATCAGTTTGTGGTCAGGAGGTTGTCCTGATGCTCTCAGCGGTGGTATCAGGTTGTGGTCAGGAGGTTGTCCTGATGCTCTCAGCGGTGGTATCAGTTTGTGGTCAGGAGGTTGTCCTGATGCTCTCAGCGGTGGTATCAGGTTGTGGTCAGGAGGTTGTCCTGATGCTCTCAGCGGTGGTATCAGGTTGTGGTCAGGAGGTTGTCCTGATGCTCTCAGCGGTGGTATCAGTTTGTGGTCAGGAGGTTGTCCTGATGCTCTTAGCAGTGGTATCAGTTTGTGGTCAGGAGGTCGCCCTGATGCTCTCAGCGGGTGTATAAGTTTGTGGTCAGGAGGTCGTCCTGATGCTCTCAGCGGGTGTATCAGTTTTTGGTCAGGAGGTCGTCCTGATGCTCTCAGCGGGTGTATCAGTTTTTGGTCAGGAGGTCGTCCTGATGCTCTCAGCGGTGGTATCAGTTTGTGGTCAGGACGTCGTTCTGATGCTCTCAGCGGGTGTATCAGTTTGTGGTCAGGAGGTCGTCCTAATGCTCTCAGCAGTGGTATCAGTTTGTGGTCAAGAGGTCGTCCAAATGCTCTCAGCGGTGGTATCAGTTTGTGGTCAGGAGGTCGTCCTAATGCTCTCAGCGGGTGTATCAGTTTGTGGTCAGGAGGTCGCCCTGATGCTCTCAGCGGTGGTATCAGTTTGTGGTCAGGAGGTCGTCCTAATGCTCTCAGCGGTGGTATCAGTTTGTGGTCAGGAGGTCGTCCTAATGCTCTCAGCGGTGGTATCAGTTTGTGGTCAGGAGGTCGTCCTAATGCTCTCAGCGGTGGTATCAGTTTGTGCTCAGGAGGTTGTCCTAATGCTCTCAGCGGGTGTATCAGTTTGTGGTCAGGACGTCGTCCTGATGCTCTCAGCGGGTGTATCAGTTTGTGGTCAGTAGGTCGTCCTAATGCTCTCAGCGGGTGTATCAGTTTGTGCTCAGGACATCGTCCTGATGCTCTCAGCGGTGGTATCAGTTTGTGGTCAAGAGGTCGTCCTGATGCTCTCAGCGGTGGTATCAGTTTCTGGTCAGGAGGTCGTCCTGATGCTCTCAGCGGTGGTATCAGTTTGTGGTCAGGAGGTCGTCCTAATGCTCTCAGCGGTGGTATCAGTTTGTGCTCAGGAGGTCGTCCTGATGCTCTCAGCGGTGGTATCAGTTTGTGGTCAGGAGGTCGTCCTAATGCTCTCAGTGGTGGTATCAGTTTGTGATCAGGAGGTCGTCCTGATGCTCTCAGCGGGTGTATCAGTTTGTGGTCAGGAGGTCGTCCTGATGCTCTCAGCGGTGGTATCAGTTTGTGGTCAGGAGGTCGTCCTAATGCTCTCAGCGGTGGTATCAGTTTGTGCTCAGGAGGTCGTCCTGATGCTCTCAGCGGTGGTATCAGTTTGTGGTCAGGAGGTCGTCCTGATGCTCTCAGCGGTTGTATCAGTTTGTGGTCAGGAGGTCGTCCTGATGCTCTCAGCGGTTGTATCAGTTTGTGGTCAAGAGGTCGTTCTAATGCTCTCAGCGGTGGTATCAGTTTGTGGTCAGGAGGTCGTCCTGATGCTCTCAGCGGTGGTATCAGTTTGTGGTCAGGAGGTCGTCCTAATGCTCTCAGCGGTGGTATCAGTTTGTGGTCAGGAGGTCGTCCTGATGCTCTCAGCGGTGGTATCAGTTTGTGGTCAGGAGGTCGTCCTAATGCTCTCAGCGGGTGTATCAGTTTGTGGTCAAGAGGTCGTCCTAATGCTCTCAGCGGTGGTATCAGTTTGTGGTCAGGAGGTCGTCCTAATGCTCTCAGCGGTGGTATCAGTTTGTGGTCAGGAGGTCGTCCTAATGCTCTCAGCGGGTGTATCAGTTTGTGGTCAGGAGGTCGTCCTAATGCTCTCAGCGGGTGTATCAGTTTGTGCTCAGGAGGTTGTCCTAATGCTCTCAGCGGGTGTATCAGTTTGTGGTCAGGAGGCCGTCCTGATGCTCTCAGCGGTGGTATCAGTTTGTGGTCAGGAGGTCGTCCTGATGCTCTCAGCGGTGGTATCAGTTTGTGGTCAGGAGGTCGTCCTGATGCTCTCAGCAGTGGTATCAGTTTGTGGTCAGGAGGTCGTCCTGATGCTCTCAGCGGGTGTATCTGTATCATATTTTATGTGTCTTTCTGTTTAAGCAAAGTGATGTTGGTGCTGGTTTGACGGTTTGGTTTGAAAATGTCAACAGGAAGTAAAGGTGGACGACTTCCCAACGGACACATCTTCCCTATATAGTGCACTACTTTGACCAGTGCCCATAGGGGAGTAAGGGGCCATGTGAGTGGCTACTTGCTGTGTCTGGGACACAGAATACACTCCACTACTTCCTTGTTCTTAGAGTTGTGTTCAATAGTACTGCTTGTGTGTAGGGCTTAAGGTGAGAGAGGTTGGCCAACGCCCTGTTCCACTCAGATCACTCTACCAGTCTGTGTGTGTGTGTGTGTGTGTGTGGGGGGGGAGTCTACACAGCTACTGATCGATCCAGGCTATGTTAAGGATCACAAAAATCATTGGTGTGTTGTTGAAAAAAAAAAAAGGTTTCTAAGTTCTGAGTAAAACACTCAACTCACAATAGGCTATTGCTCTCTCTCTCTCTCTCTCTCTCTCTCTCTCTCTCTCTCTCTCTCTCTCTCTCTCTCTCTCTCTCTCTCTCTCTCTCTCTCTCTCTCTCTCTCTCTCTCTCTCTCTCTACTCACTCTCTCTCTCTCTCTCTCTCT
Organism: Oncorhynchus tshawytscha; assembly: GCF_018296145.1. NCBI lineage: Eukaryota > Metazoa > Chordata > Actinopteri > Salmoniformes > Salmonidae > Oncorhynchus > Oncorhynchus tshawytscha. The sequence continues at coordinate 345,375 of NW_024609782.1, forward strand.
CTCTCTCTCTCTCACTGTCTCTCTCTCTCTCTCTACTCATTCTCTCTCTCTCTCTCTCTCTCTCGCTGTCTCTCTCGCTCCTCTCTCTCTCTCTCTCTCTCTCTCTCTCTCTCTCTCTCTCTCGCTGTCTCTCTCTCTCTCCCTCTCTCTCTCTCCCTCTCTCTCTCTCTCTCTGCCTCTCTCTCTGCCTCTCTCTCTGCCTCTCTCTCTGTCTCTCTCTCTCTCTCTCTCGCGCTCTCTCTCTTTCTCTCTCTGCTCTTGTCATCTCAGATAAGCAGTGCAGTAGCTCATGTTGCTGACGACTGAAGCCAAATTTCTGATGATGAGATTATGTTGTCAGCAGGCAGCGTGGAGTGTATGTGTATCGATCTGAGTGCAGTCTTAATAAATGAAGTGGCAACACAGAGACACAGAGAGAGAGAGGCTTTATGACATAATGATATACCTGAACAATCCTCCACTATTTATGTATTAAACACCCTGAGACACCTCGAACATCTCTCTCTCTCGCATTGTCTTTCTCTCTCTGTTTCTCTCTCTCTCTCATTGTCTCTCTCTCTCTCTCTCTCTCTCTCTCTCTGTCTCTGTCTCTCTGTCTCTCTCTCTCTCTCTCTCTCTCTCTCTCTGTCTCTGTCTCTCTCTGTCTCTCTCTCTCTCTCTCTCTCTCTCTCTCTCTCTCTCTCTCTCTCTCTCTCTCTCTGTCTCTCTCTCTCTCTCTCTCTCTCTCTCTCTCTCTCTCTCTCTCTGTCTCTCTCTCTCTCTCTCTCTCTCTCTCTCTCTCTCTCCCTCTCTCTGTATCCCCCTCTCTCTCTCTCTCTCTCCCTCTCTCTCTCCCTCTCTCTGTATCCCCTCTCTCTCTCCCTCTCTCTGTATCCCCTCTCTCTCTCTCTCTCTCCCTCTCTCACTACTATATATATATATCTCTCTCTCCCTCTCTCTCTCTCTCCCTCTCTCTGTATCCCCTCTCTCTCTCTCTCTCTCTCTCTCTCAATTCAATTCAATTCAAGGGGCTTTATTGGCATGGGAAACATGTGTTAACATTGCCAAAGCAAGTGAGGTAGATAATATATAAAGTGAATATATAAAGTGAAATAAACAATAAAAATTAACAGTAAACATCACACAAACAGAAGTTTCAAAACAATAAAGACATTACAAATGTCATATTATATATATATACAGTGTTTTAACTATGTACAAATGGTAAAGGACACAAGATAAAATAAATAAGCATAGATATGGGTTGTATTTACAATGGTGTGTGTTCTTCACTGGTTGCCCTTTTCTCGTGGCAACAGGTCACAAATCTTGCTGCTGTGATGGCACACTGTGGAATTTCACCCAGTAGATATGGGAGTTTTTCAAAATTGGATTTGTTTTCGAATTCTTTGTGGATCTGTGTAATCTGAGGGAAATATGTCTCTCTAATATGGTCATACATTGGGAAGGAGGTTAGGAAGTGCAGCTCAGTTTCCACCTCATTTTGTGGGCAGTGAGCACATAGCCTGTCTTCTCTTGAGAGCCATGTCTGCCTACGGCGGCCTTTCTCAATAGCAAGGCAATGCTCACTGAGTCTGTACATAGTCAAAGCTTTCCTTAATTTTGGGTCAGTCACAGTGGTCAGGTATTCTGCCGCTGTGTACTCTCTGTATAGGGCCAAATAGCATTCTAGTTTGCTCTGTTTTTTTGTTAATTCTTTCCAATGTGTCAAGTAATTATCTTTTTGTTTTCTCATGATTTGGTTGGGTCTAATTGTGCTGCTGTCCTGGGGCTCTGTAGGGTGTGTTTGTGTTTGTGAACAGAGCCCCAGGACCAGCTTGCTTAGGGGACTCTTCTCCAGGTTCATCTCTCTGTAGGTGATGGCTTTGTTGTGGAAGGTTTGGGAATCGCTTCCTTTTAGGTGGTTATAGAATTTAACGGCTCTTTTCTGGATTTTGATAATTAGTGGGTATCGGCCTAATTCTGCTCTGCATGCATTATTTGGTGTTCTACGTTGTACACGGAGGATATTTTTGCAGAATTCTTCGTGCAGAGTCTCAATTTGGTGTTTGTCCCATTTTGTGAAATCTTGGTTGGTGAGCGGACCCCAGACCTCACAACCATAAAGGGCAATGGGCTCTATGACTGATTCAAGTATTTTTAGCCAAATCCTAATTGGTATGTTGAAATTTATGTTCCTTTTGATGGCATAGAATGCCCTTCTTGCCTTGTCTCTCAGATCGTTCACAGCTTTGTGGAAGTTACCTGTGGCGCTGATGTTTAGGCCAAGGTATGTATAGTTTTTGTGTGCTCTAGGGCAACAGTGTCTATATGGAATTTGTATTTGTGGTCCTGGTAACTGGACCTTTTTTGGAACACCATTATTTTGGTCTTACTGAGATTTACTGTCAGGGCCCAGGTCTGACAGAATCTGTGCATAAGATCGAAGTGCTGCTGTAGCCCTCCTTGGTTGGTGACAGAAGCACCAGATTATCAGCAAACAGCAGACATTTGACTTCGGATTCTAGTAGGGTGAGGCCGGGTGCTGCAGACTTTTCTAGTGCCCGTGCCAATTCGTTGATATATACAGTGCCTTGCGAAAGTATTCGGCCCCCTTGAACTTTGCGACCTTTTGCCACATTTCAGGCTTCAAACATAAAGATATAAAACTGTATTTTTTTGTGAAGAATCAACAAGAAGTGGGACACAATCATGAAGTGGAACGACATTTATTGGATATTTCAATTTTTTTTAACTAATCAAAAACTGAAAAATTGGGCGTGCAAAATTATTCAGCCCCTTTACTTTCAGTGCAGCAAACTCTCTCCAGAAGTTCAGTGAGGATCTCTGAATGATCCAATGTTGACCTAAATGACTAATGATGATAAATACAATCCATCTGTGTGTAATCAAGTCTCAGTATAAATGCACCTGCACTGTGATAGTCTCAGAGGTCCGTTAAAAGCGCAGAGAGCATCATGAAGAACAAGGAACACACCAGGCAGGTCCGAGATACTGTTGTGAAGAAGTTTAAAGCCGGATTTGGATACAAAAAGATTTCCCAAGCTTTAAACATCCCAAGGAGCACTGTGCAAGCGATAATATTGAAATGGAAGGAGTATCAGACCACTGCAAATCTACCAAGACCTGGCCGTCCCTCTAAACCTTCAGCTCATACAAGGAGAAGACTGATCAGAGATGCAGCCAAGAGGCCCATGATCACTCTGGATGAACTGCAGAGATCTACAGCTGAGGTGGGAGACTCTGTCCATAGGACAACAATCAGTCGTATATTGCACAAATCTGGCCTTTATGGAAGAGTGGCAAGAAGAAAGCCATTTCTTAAAGATATCCATAAAAAGTGTTGTTTAAAGTTTGCCACAAGCCACCTGGGAGACACACCAAACATGTGGAAGAAGGTGCTCTGGTCAGATGAAACCAAAATTGAACTTTTTGGCAACAATACAAAACGTTATGTTTGGCGTAAAAGCAACACAGCTCATCACCCTGAACACACCATCCCCACTGTCAAACATGGTGGTGGCAGCATCATGGTTTGGGCCTGCTTTTCTTCAGCATGGACAGGGAAGATGGTTAAAATTGATGGGAAGATGGATGGAGCCAAATACAAGACCATTCTGGAAGAAAACCTGATGGAGTCTGCAAAAGACCTGAGACTGGGACGGACATTTGTCTTCCAACAAGACAATGATCCAAAACATAAAGCAAAATCTACAATGGAATGGTTCAAAAATAAACATATCCAGGTGTTAGAATGGCCAAGTCAAAGTCCAGACCTGAATCCAATCGAGAATCTGTGGAAAGAACTGAAAACTGCTGTTCGCAAATGCTCTCCATCCAACCTCACTGACCTCGAGCTGTTTTGCAAGGAGGAATGGGAAAAAATGTCAGTCTCTCGATGTGCAAAACTGATACCCCAAGCGACTTACAGCTGTAATCGCAGCAAAAGGTGGCGCTACAAAGTATTAACTTAAGGGGGCTGAATAATTTTGCACGCCCAATTTTTCAGTTTTTGATTTGTTAAAAAAGTTTGAAATATCCAATAAATGTCGTTCCACTTCATGATTGTGTCCCACTTCTTGTTGATTCTTCACAAAAAAATACAGTTTTATATCTTTATGTTTGAAGCCTGAAATGTGGCAAAAGGTCGCAAAGTTCAAGGGGGCCGAATACTTTCGCAAGGCACTGTATGTTGAAGAGGGTGGGGCTTAAGCTGCATCCCTGTCTAACCCCACGACCCTGTGTGAAGAAATGTTTGTGTTTTTTGCCAATTTTAACTGCACACTTGTTGTTTGTGTACATGGATTTTATAATGTCGTAGGTTTTACCCCCAACACCACTTTCCATCAGTTTGTATAGCAGACCCTCATGCCAAATTGAGTCGAAGGCTTTTTTGAAATCAACAAAGCATGAGAAGACTTTGCCTTTGTTTTGGTTTGTTTGGTTGTCAATTAGGGTGTGCAGGGTGAATACATGGTCTGTTGTACGGTAATTTGGCAAAAGCCAATTTGACATTTGCTCAGTACATTGTTTTCATTGAGGAAGTGTACGAGTCTGCTGTTAATGATAATGCAGAGGATTTTCCCAAGGTTACTGTTGACGCATATTCCACGGTAGTTATTTGGG
>NW_024609782.1:355000-362500 GCF_018296145.1 Oncorhynchus tshawytscha
CACCTGGTTACACATAGAAGTAGACCTATAGACTACCTGATTACACATAGAAGTAGGTCTATAGACTACCTGATTACACATAGAAGTAGGTCTATAGACTACCTGGCCCTGATTACACATAGAAGTAGACCTATAGACCACCTGATTACACATAGAAGTAGGTCTATAGACTACCTGATTACACATAGAAGTAGACCTATAGACTACCTGATTACACATAGAAGTAGGTCTATAGACTACCTGGCCCTGATTACACATAGAAGTAGGTCTATAGACTACCTGATTACACATAGAAGTAGGTCTATAGACTACCTGATTACACATAGAAGTAGGTCTATAGACTATCTGGCCCTGATTACACATAGAAGTAGGTCTATAGACTACCTGGCCCTGATTACACATAGAAGTAGACCTATAGACTACCTGATTACACATAGAAGTAGGTCTATAGACTACCTGGCCCTGATTACACATAGAAGTAGGTCTATAGACTACCTGATTACACATAGAAGTAGGTCTATAGACTATCTGGCCCTGATTACACATAGAAGTAGGTCTATAGACTACCTGGCCCTGATTACACATAGAAGTAGGTCTATAGACTACCTGGCCCTGATTACACATAGAAGTAGGTCTATAGACTACCTGGCCCTGATTACACATAGAAGTAGGTCTATAGACTACCTGGCCCTGATTACACATAGAAGTAGGTCTATAGACTACCTGGCCCTGATTACACATAGAAGTAGGTCTATAGACTACCTGGCCCTGATTACACATAGAAGTAGGTCTATAGACTACCTGGCCCTGATTACACATAGAAGTAGGTCTATAGACTACCTGGCCCTGATTACACATAGAAGTAGGTCTATAGACTACCTGATTACACATAGAAGTAGGTCTATAGACTACCTGATTACACATAGAAGTAGGTCTATAGACTACCTGGCCCTGATTACACATAGAAGTAGGTCTATAGACTACCTTTGCTGGGCTCATATGGAGGCATATAAATGTGCCCATTTGGGGGCCTGATAGTGTTTCTGATTGTCTTAACGCACCACCACTAAGGACCTCTGGAGCTTCTCAAGGTAATGTGTTTTCTTCACCTCAAACAGCAAACAAACCAAGTCTGTTTTTACATCCCATTGAGCATTATAATAGTCTCTCAATGTTTCTGAATAATCTTTCCTGCTCTTTCTCTTTCCATAACCACTCGCCGTGAAAAGGGAGAAAAAAAATGTCTTTCTCTGATCCAGCGGAAGGAAACCTCATAAAAAAAAAGTCCCTGCTGATAACTTCTTATCCCCAAATAGCCTACAGCCGTGTCTGTCCCGAGCTCACTGGTCGGGAAACTCCGAGGACCCACAGTATTTTATACGGTGGATACAAGGAGCTTCAGGCTGAAACCCAACTTAATAGTTAATACAATGTTTCAAGTTCATTGCAGACAGGGCCATGTGTAGCCAATGTGATTTATAGGATATTTATTTTTATCAGGATATTTTCTACCTGCAGGCTACACGGTTTTTTCTTTCCTTGTGGGCTTTATGTCGTGCTATTTTCTGTTCACATACCAGGTAATGTCAATAGGAGTCTGATTTCATCAAACAGTGATCTTCGGGCATCAGACAAGCTCAGTGCTCAGTAGAGTTGATTGGATTAAAGCACTGATTACTTTTCGGTCGACTGATTTTTATTTTAGTCGGGGACAGCCGTAGTGTGTGTGTGTGTGTGTGTGTGTGTGTGTGTGTGTGTGTGTGTGTGTGTGTGTGTGTGTGTGTGTGTGTGTGTGTGTGTGTGTGTGTGTGTGTGTGTGTGTGTGTGTGTGTGTGTGTGTGTGTGTGTGTGTGTGTGTGTGTGTATGTGTGTGTGTAATTCTAGAAGTGTCAATATACTTATCTCCCCAAGGACATCAAGGGCCGCCTCCACGTATATTGGGTGTATTGAGGTGCATTGTGGGGGAAATTCCATTATTATTTTTTTAGAGGAAAGGAGAGGAGACAGGAAGCACTTGAAAACACAACAAAACAACGAGGAGAGAAAGAGAGGAAGTATTCAATCTCTCTGTCTGGAGTAGGAGGGACCCATTGTATCTCCTGATGTCACCTAATGAATATTTCACAAGTCTAGGCAGGTCAACCAGAGTCTTTGTGGAGGTATAGTCGCTTGTTCCTAAGGATTTGTGGGTAACAGACACTTGCCCTTACGTTAGCCAGTCCACTAACCACTAATAGTCGAAGCCTTTGGTGTGTGTGTGTGTGTGTGTGTGTGTGTGTGTGTGTGTGTGTGTGTGTGTGTGTGTGTCTGTTTGTGATGGTCATATCACAGAATATTTACATATTGGATGTATAATTTTTGGACCCCTTGTTATTTAAACATGATTTGGTAAAACATTTTGAATTTGGTCTTTTACTACAATAGACTATAGACACATAATCGATAAAACATTCAGAAATGTCTGAAACAAATTAATCACCAGGAATATCTGAAACAAATCAATCACCAGGAATGTCTGAAACAAATCAATCACCAGGAATGTCTGAAACAAATCAATCACCAGGAATATCTGAAACAAATCAATCACCAGGAATGTCTGAAACAAATCAATCACCAGGAATATCTGAAACAAATCAATCACCAGGAATATCTGAAACAAATCAATCACCAGGAATATCTGAAACAAATCAATCACCAGGAATATCTGAAACAAATCAATCACCAGGAATGTCTGAAACAAATCAATCACCAGGAATATCTGAAACAAATCAATCACCAGGAATGTCTGAAACAAATCAATCACCAGGAATGTCTGAAACAAATCAATCACCAGGAATATCTGAAACAAATCAATCACCAGGAATATCTGAAACAAATCAATCACCAGGAATATCTGAAACAAATCAATCACCAGGAATGTCTGAAACAAATCAATCACCAGGAATGTCTGAAACAAATCAATCACCAGGAATATCTGAAACAAATCAATCACCAGGAATATGTGAAACAAATCAATCACCAGGAATGTCTGAAACAAATCAATCACCAGGAATATGTGAAACAAATCAATCACCAGGAATGTCTGAAACAAATCAATCACCAGGAATGTCTGAAACAAATCAATCACCAGGAATATCTGAAACAAATCAATCACCAGGAGTATCTGAAACAAATCAATCACCAGGAATGTCTGAAACAAATCAATCACCAGGAATATCTGAAACAAATCAATCACCAGGAATGTCTGTTTTAGATCTTTCCATTAGTTTGTTAGTTCATATTAGTTTGTAACCCAAACGGTTTCAGACGATACAGATGTTTTTCGTGAGAAGACAATTTTTTGTCTCCTGGTTTGACCAATAGCGCTTTAGTTGTGCCACTTCCCCTCGACAGGCGGACGATAGTTGTGCCACTTCCCCTCGACAGGCGGACGATAGTTGTGCCTCTTCCCCTCGACAGGCGGACGATAGTTGTGCCACTTCCCTCGACAGGCGGACGATAGTTGTGCCACTTCCCTCGACAGGCGGACGATAGTTGTGCCACTTCCCCTCGACAGGCGGACGATAGTTGTGCCACTTCCCCCCGACAGGCGGACGATAGTTGTGCCACTTCCCCTCGACAGGCGGACGATAGTTGTGCCACTTCCCCCCGACAGGCGGACGAGGTGGACTGAGACACACACGGCACCATAAGCAATAACAACTGATATCTCCGACTTGAATGGACATGTTTTTAAAAAAAAAGTTTAGATGTTGGGATGTTAATTATTATGTTAATTAGATTGACGCCACGGCAACAAATCAAAGTAACAGACGAGCTTAAGAAAATCTATTGCCTCTGCGTTCTAAAACGGCCCCCTATTCCCTATAAACAACACTGCATTGTAGTGCACTACAGATGGAATGTGGCGCCGTTTGGGACACACCTACGCTCTGTATTAAGACGGTGTCTCCAAGGCATTCTGGGAATTAAGGGAATTATTATTCAATTCATTTAGTGAGGTGTGTGTGTGTGGTGTGTGTGTAGTGTGTGTGTGTGTGTGTGTGTGTATTTTTGCCATTGCATATTGCACTCAAAGAGTCGCTGTGCTATTTTTCCAACCAGTTGGTCCTCCAGAAGACAGTGTGTTGAACTGCTGTGTTATTCAGCCTGTCTCTCTGCTGGCCGTTGCAGCGTTTCTCCATGTTGCTACTCAGACCCCTCCCCTCGTAGGTGAAGTTTACACAGGGACGACAACTCTGATCTTTTCACACGAAATGGTCGGTGTAAACTCTGTTCTGCTCTAACTCAGTACTCTCCCTTCCTTTTTGTCTCTGTCTCTGTCTCTGTCTCTGTCTCTCTGTCTCTCTCTCTCTCTCTCTCTCTCTCTCTCTCTCTCTCTCTCTCTCTCTCTCTCTCTGTCTCTCTCTCTCTCTCTCTCTCTCTCTCTCTCTCTCTCTCTCTCTCTCTCTCTCTCTCTCTCTCTCTCTCTCTCTCTCTCTCTCTCTCTCTCTCTCTCTCTCTCTCTCTCTCTCTCTCTCTCTCTCTCTCTCTGTCTCTCTCTCTACGTCTCTCTGTCTCTCTCTCTGTCTCTCTCTCTGTCTCTCTCTCTCTCTCTCTCCCTCTCCCCAATTAGGATTCTTCTCCCTTGTTCAGTGAGTTTCAATAGGGACAGCCACTATGTTCTGTCAGCTGTTGCTGTTTTTACTCAGCCACTAGATTCCATGCTCTCTTACCAACAGTTCTGCTTTGTGGGATGTATTGTTGTCTCTGGAGGCGAAACAAACGCACACCTTTTTAGACGAGGTGCTGGCTAGCTAAAATCAGAAAGAGGAGCTTCACTCTCTAGGAGCTGTATTGTCGTCTCTACCTTCTTGTCCGTTGTGGTGCTACCATGTTGTGTTGCTGCCATGTTGTGGTGCTACCATGTTGTGTTGCTACCATGTTGTGTTGCTGCCATGTTGTGGTGCTACCATGTTGTGTTGCTACCATGTTGTCCTGCTACCATGTTGTGTTGCTGCCATGTTGTGTTTCTACCATGCTGTGTTGCTACCATGTTTAGTTGCTACCATGTGTAGTTGTTTCTACCATGTTGTGTTGCTACCATGTTGTGTTGCTACCATGTTGTCCTGCTACCATGTGTTGCTACCATGTTGTCTGCTACCATGTTCTGTTGTGTCTGTTCTGCTACCATGTTTGTTGCTACCATGTTTGTTGCTACCATGTTGTGATGCTACCATGTTGTCCTGCTACCATGTTTGTTGCTACCATGTTGCTACCATGTTTAGTTGCTACTATGCTGTGTTGTCGTGTGTTGCTGCCATGTTGTGTTGCTACCATGTTGTGTTGCTACCATGTTGTCCTGCTACCATGTTTAGTTGCTACCATGTTTAGTTGCTACTATGCTGTGTTGTCGTGTGTTGCTGCCATGTTGTGTTGCTACCATGTTGTGTTGCTACTATGTTGTGCTGCTACCATGTTGTGCTGCTACCATGTTGTGTTGCTGCCATGTTGTGCTGCTACCATGCTGTGTTGCTGCCATGCTATGTTGTTGTCTTAGGTCTCTTTCTGTAGTGTTGTGGTGTCTCTCTTGTCCTGAGTGTGTTTTGTTCTATATTTTTATTACATATATTTTTAATCACAGCCCCCGTCCCTGCAGGAGGCCTTTTTGCCTTTTGGTAGGCCGTCATTGTAAATAAGAATCAAGTTGTGGTGTAGTTTAGATAACAGACCCCAGGAGAACATATGGACAGGATGTGTTCAAGGTGTGGTGTAGTTTAGATAACAGTTGGGAGTTCCCCAGACCTCAGGAGAACATATGGACAGGATGTGTTCAAGGTGTGGTGTAGTTTAGATAACAGTTGGGAGTTCCCCAGACCTCAGGAGAACATATGGACAGGATGTGTTCAAGGTGTGGTGTAGTTTAGATAACAGTTGGGAGTTCCCAGACCTCAGGAAAACATATGGACAGGATGTGTTCAAGGTGTGGTGTAGTTTAGATAACAGTTGGGAGTTCCCAGACCCCAGGAAAACATATGGACAGGATGTGTTCAAGGTGTGGTGTAGTTTAGATAACAGTTGGGAGTTCCCCAGACCCCAGGAGAACATGGACAGGATGTGTTCAAGGTGTGGTGTAGTTTAGATAACAGTTGGGAGTTCCCAGACCTCAGGAGAACATATGGACAGGACAGGATGTTGGGAGTTCCCCAGACCCCAGGAGAACATATGGACAGGATGTGTTCAAGGTGTGTAGTTTAGATAACAGTTGGGAGTTCCCAGACCTCAGGAAAACATATGGACAGGATGTGTTCAAGGTGTGGTGTAGTTTAGATAACAGTTGGGAGTTCCCCAGACCCCAGGAGAACATATGGACAGGATGTGTTCAAGGTGTGGTGTAGTTTAGATAACAGTTGGGAGTTCCCCAGACCCAGGAGAACATATGGACAGGATGTGTTCAAGGTGTGGTGTAGTTTAGATAACAGTTGGGAGTTCCCCAGACCTCAGGAGAACATATGGACAGGATGTGTTCAAGGTGTGGTGTAGTTTAGATAACAGTTGGGAGTTCCCCAGACCTCAGGAGAACATATGGACAGGATGTGTTCAAGGTGTGGTGTAGTTTAGATAACAGTTGGGAGTTCCCCAGAGCTGAGGAGAACATATGGACAGGATGTGTTCAAGTTGAGTGTTCACTCTAATAATAATGACACAATTGGATGAAATCATTTTTTTACCTGCTGTAGGAAGGAAGTGAACTTTGATGGCATTTAGTTCACATTAAACCGGGAGATTGATTGGTCTGATAGACACAGGAAAACACAGAGGCACATAATTTAATCTGATCACTTTCAAATGCTGTTCTTCTGGAACTGATTGACCAATGGTTTGTTTGTTAATTCCCCACTTCCTCTCACCGCCTGTCCTTATCTGTCATTCTATCACTCTGCCTCTTTGACCCCCCCCATCTCTCTCTCTCCCCTCTCTCTCTCTCTCTCTCTCTCTCCCCCCCTCTCTCCTCTCTCTCTCTCTCTCTCTCCTCCCCTCCTCTCCCTCTCTCCTCTCCCTCTCTCCGTCTCTCTCTCCCTCTCTCCATCTCCCTCCCCTCTCTCCTCTCTCTCTCTCCCTCTCTCTTCTCCCTCTCTCCATTTCTCTCTCCCTCTCTCCATCTCTCTCCCCCTCTCTCCCCTCTCTCCTCTCCCTCTCGCCGTCCCTCTCTCCATCTCTCTCCTCTCCCCCCTCTCTCTCTCTGTCTCTCCCCTCTCTCTTTACCTCTCTCTCCCCTCTCTCCTCTCTATCTCTCCCTCTCTCCATCTCTCTCCATCTCTCCCCCTCTCTCTATCTCTCTCTCTCTCCCCTCTCTCCTCTCCCTCTCTCCTCTCTCTCTCTCCATCTCTTTCCATTTCCTGGCAGTAAACATAGCGGTTGGTTCAGTTCCCTGGATATACATGTGATGTATATCTCAGAAAATACCTTAGTTCAGTTGGCAGACAGACAAGGTTAGGTAGGATTTACTTCCACATACAC